>NC_089592.1:2260180-2560180 GCF_019320115.1 Miscanthus floridulus | reverse complement strand
GACCCTGCCACGTCAACGGTCAGCATTTCCGGTCGTCGCCACGTCATCCTCCCGCTGCGCGACCATGCATGGCGTGGTATAGTCTTTTCGCCGCGTCATGGCAATAGGCGTGGCAAAAAATGTTAGTTTTGAAGAAGAAAAAAGTGTTAGATTTAAAATTAGTTTATAAAAAGTGTTAAAAATAAAAAAATCGCAATTGGCAGGATCTGGATCACCACAAGTCCGACTGTTCGAGGCACACCAAACAATCTGGGCATCCATCCATTACCATGATGTGCCTCCTTCAGCAGAGCACTAACAACAGAGAAGAATAATGTGCCTAACGACAGCAGTCCACCCAACAGAAAACTGAAAAAGGCATAAATATCACACTCACTACTACTCAGCAGTTTGCACAATCCAAATGCAAAAGGTTCCACTTCCACCCAGTGCTCACAAGCTCAACAGCATCTTACATGGTACAAGGTTCTCTCTTAAAACACTCGCAGTCTCATAAAACAGTTACATGAAGGCTTGGGATGGAGCTCAAGACTGAATTGGCTCGATCTTGAAGTGGAGGTTGATGAGTGAAAACACGGAACACTTCAGATCCTGCAGGACAACAACATTAAGAGGGGAAGTTAGGAATACATCTCATTTACAGTGCCATGTCCTGTGCATGACAGAAGTACCAATTTTTTTTCCTTACAATAAAGTATAAGTTTTCAGAAGAATTTGAACCAAACAGTCAGGAGCAGCTATCTTAAAACTACAAGCCCCAGATCATGATCCAATCCCAGCTTATAATGTATTCATAAATCAACATGATTCACCAGGCTAGGCCAACATTGGTTTAAGGACATTCACATAATCACATCTACACTAGAGGGATGCAATTGGTCAATTTAAAAACAGTACCGAAATGAAGACTGCACACAACCATAGAAAATAAAATGATCATCAACAGAGCATAACCGGAGATACCTTTTATCTATACTGGCTATTTTCTAATAGCATTATCCTTTTTATTTTCTTTGTTTCTTTTTACATTTCTTAAACTCTGTATCTTTTTCTTTATCTATGTTTATTAGCAGTACGGGCAACCCCTCCTGATCCCTCAAAAAAACATTTCTAGTTTCAGAAACAACCAACTGAACCAATAGCTGCTATCTAACCTCAAATTATTTCCTCAGGTAAGTAATGACATGTATTATGCTTGACCTATCATGAGCTCAATCAGATCTACTGTGTAAAAATCTGACAATGTTTCAAACAAACAACAATCATCCATCAACTCTACATATTTACAGAGTTCACATGGAGAGTTCAAAAGAAGAGTTCACATGGAGATGGAACGGAGAGAAAAGGTGTATCTCAGCATCATCTTTCCTGGACGCATGCTACGTATTGGCTTTATCTCAGCTTATCATCCAATGCATGTAACACTAACAGGTGCTGCTCTATGGACTATTTGGTCTTTAGAGCTGAGATCTGAAGGAAAGCATACCACAATGCGATAGCAACAGTGCAGTGAGGTAACATGGCCATGTCCTGCTTGCATGCCGACGCAGCTCAAGCCTCAAGAGGATTACATTGTGGGGATAAATCATCATAATGGATGAAAGCCAGGCAACAAAGAAAGGAGGCATGGCATGGCATGGGCACATGCGGCCTTAGGGCACCTGGAACAGAGAGATTTCAGCATCTTGTTCCTCGTCCCTACTTCTTTGTGTTGCTCTGGTCCCTCGCTCAGCTCCCATTTCAACGTTCCTAGTGTTTAACAAGCATGGCAGAGCCTCACAGCAAGAAAAAGCTCTACCATGTGACATTTGTGTTGCAGTTGTTCTCGTTTTATTTAAGTATTCCATACCTTAATAAATCATCTAGTACCTCATACAGGACGAGGAATCCCCAAAGCCAAAAGTAACATAGCAAAGGAAGCTGAGTACCTAGCTCAGCTCAGCTCCTGCAAAGAGAGGGCGGCATCATCCACGTCCATGGATGGTCGGTCACCACTGCTGTTCCATTAAGCAGACAGCGCGCATCAGATAAAAAAAAACTGGCAGGCAGGACAACTTTAATCACAAACACACACAGATTCTTCTACAGTTCTACGGCTTTAAACAAGACCAAAGGCTCCTTGCACTGCCTTTGGCGAGTCCATCAGTTTTAGCAGCCAACCCCACTGGAGAAATTCACAGCAGCAGTTACCACCCTGTGATGACAATTGGCAGGATCTGGATCACCACAAGTCCGACTGTTCGAGGCACACCAAGTGCCTGTTTAGTTCCCAAAATTTTACCAAATTTTTAAGATTCCCCGTCACATCGAATCTTTGGGCGCATACATGAAGCATTAAATATAAATAAAAAATAAAACTAATTACACAGTTTAGACAAAATTCACGAGACGAATCTTTTAAGCCTAATTAGACTATGATTGGACACTAATTGCCAAATAACAACGAAAGTGCTACCGTACCATTTCCCAAAAAATTTCGCCAACTAAACAAGGCCCAAACAATCTGGGCATCCATCCATTACCATGATGTGCCTCCTTCAGCAGAGCACTGACAACAGAGAAGAATAGTGTGCCTAACGACAACAGTCCACCCAACAGAAAACTGAAAAAGGCATAAATATAACACTCACTACTACTCAGCAGTTTGCACAATCCAAATGCAAAAGGTTCCACTTCCACCCAGTGCTCACAAGCTCAACAGCATCTTACATGGTACAAGGTTCTCTCTTAAAACACTCGCAGTCTCATAAAACAGTTACATGAAGGCTTGGGATGGAGCTCAAGACTGAATTGGCTTGATCTTGAAGTGGAGGTTGATGAGTGAAAACACGAAACACTTCAGATCCTGCAGGACAACAACATTTAAGAGGGGAAGTTAGGAATACATCTCATTTACAGTGCCATGTCCTGTGCATGACAGAAGTACCAAGTTTTTTTTTCCTTACAATAAAGTACAGGTTTTCAGAAGAATTTGAACCAAACAGTCAGGAGCGGCTATCCAGCTCATCGCAGGAACTTGGACCATGTTAAAACTACAAGCCCCAGATCATGATCCAATCCCAGCTTATAATGTACTCATAAATCAACATGATTCACCAGGCTAGGCCAACATTGGTTTAAGGACATTCACATAATCACATCTACACTAGAGGGATGCAATTGGTCAATTTAAAAACAGTACCGAAATTAAGACTGCACACAACCATAGAAAATAAAATGATCATCAACAGAGCATAACCGGAGATACCTTTTATCTATACTGGCTATTTTCTAAAAGCATTATCTTTTTTATTTTCTTTGTTTCTTTTTACATTTCTTAAACTCTGTATCTTTTTCTTTATCTATGTTTATTAGCAGTACCGGCAACCCCTCCTGATCCCTCAAAAAAATATTTCTAGTTGCAGAAACAACCAACTGAACCAATAGCTGCTATCTAACCTCAAATTATTTCCTCAGGTAAGTATTGACATGTATTATGCTTGACCTATCATGAGCTCAATCAGATCTACTGTGTAAAAATCTGACAATGTTTCAAACAAACAGCAATCATCCATCAACTCTACATATTTACAACAAAAACCATGCTTTGGCATCTACGTGGATCGGTAGGTTTCATAGTGCTAAGTTCTTGAAGAAGGTAGTACTAGAAAAAAACGTAAAACTATTGCCCATCCTTTTTCCCTGCATCCGGTTTGAACTTTACATGCCCCAACGAAGTGAAATTGTGGGATATTGTTATGTTGATTGATGATGAAGAGCATATATATGTCGGGTATAGTAAAGTGTTCCAATGGGACACATTTTGCTGCTAAAACTCAAAGGGGCTTAAAGAAAAGGGAAGGGTAATGTGCCCTCACATAACAAATTTTTTATCAGATTCAATGAGCACACATACTTTTTATCTTCGCTAACTAAACTCAATCAGAAGAATTCAAACCAAACAGCAGCTATCCAGCTCATCGCAGGCCCTTGGACCATGTTCAAACTACAAGCCCCAAACCATGATCCAACCCCAGCTTATAATGTAGCCATAAATCAACATGATTCACTAAGTTAGCCCAACATAGGTTTAAGGACATATTGACATAATCACATCTACACTAGGGGGATGCAATTGGTTAATTTGAAAACAGTACCCAAATTAAGACTGCACACAACCATAGAAAATAACAACAATCATCAGCGGAGGCATAACAAAAGATACATTTTATCTATACTAGCTATTTTCTAATAACATGGTATTTTTTATTTTCTTTGTTTCTTTTACATTTCTTAAAGTCTGTTTTTGTATTCTGCTATCTTTTTTTGTCTATGTTTATTAGCAGTAAGGGGTAAACCCTCCTGATCTCCCAAAAAAACATTTCTAGTTTCAGAAACAACCAACTGAACCAATAGCTGTTTATCTAACCTCAAATTATTTCCTCGGGAAAGTATTCACATGTATTATGCTTGATTGCTTGACCTATCAAGAGATCAATCAGATCTACTGTGTAAAAACCATGGCACCTGACCATGTTTCAAACAAGCAGCAATGATCCATCAACTCTACATATTTACAACAAACGAAACCATGCTTTCGCATCTCAGTGTACTGGTAGGTTTTAAAGTGATGCCCTGCATCTGGCATCCGGTTTGAACATTACATGACACCAGGAAGTCAAATTGTGGGATATGGTTGTGTTGATTGATGATGAAGAGCATATATATGTCAGGTATAGTAAAGTGTTCCCAAAATGCCCCCCCCCCCCCCCCCCCCCCCCCCAACACACACACCACCACCACTTCTTATGAGCTCAGTCAGATCTACTGTGTAAAAAAACCATGGCATTTGACTAAGCTTCAAAGAAACAGCAATTATCCATCAACTCTAGATATTTACAACAAAAGAAATCACGCTTTGACATCTAAGTGGATTGTTAGGCTGTAAAGTGCACAAGTGGCTAAGTTGCTAGAAGAAAGGTAGTGCCAGACAAACATAAAACCAGTTTCCATACTTTTCCCCTGCATCCAAGAACTTTATAGTGCCCCAGGAAGTGAAACTGTGGGATATTATTCAGATTATGTTGATGAAGAGCATATATATGATAGGTATAGTACTGATCCCAAAATGATCCCCTCCCCACCCTCTTTGTTGGAAAAAAACACATGATAATATAGATACAACAGTTTTCAAACTACTGAGTATGACATGTAAAGAAACACTCAGAAAACCAAGATCCTTTTCAAAAGAAAAAATGGCACATTACCATGATAGGAGTGTGGACAACATAGAGAAGTACAAGGTGGCAAAGAAGACTGCAAAGCGAGCTGTAAGTGTGGCAAAGGGTAGAGCGTACGAGGATCTTTACCAACATTTGAGTACGAAGGAAGGAGAGAAGGACATTTATAGGATGGCTAGGGTTCGTGAGAGAAAGACACGGGACTTCAACCAAGTTAAGTGCATTAAGGATGAAAGGGAGCATCTCTTGGTAAAGGAGGATGAGATCCGACATCGATGGCAAGAGTATTTTGACAAATTGTTCAATGGTGAGAATATGGACACAACCTTTCAGTTGGATGACTCTTTTGATGACACCAATAGGCGCTTTGTGCGGAGAATCCAAGAATCTGAGGTCAGAGAGGCGTTGAAAAGGATGAAAGGAGGTAAGGCGATGGGACCGGATGGTATCCCAATCGAGGTGTGGAGATGCCTCGGGGACATAGCTGTAGTATGGTTAACCAAGCTGTTCAACCATATTTTTCGATCGAACAAGATGCCTGATGAGTGGAGGAGAAGTATATTGGCACCGATCTACAAGAATAAAGGGGATATTCAAAGTTGTACAAATTACCGGGGAATTAAGTTGATGAGCCATACTATGAAGCTATGGGAGAGAGTTATCGAGCATCGCTTAAGAGCAATAACGCGGGTCTCTATGAACCAATTTGGTTTCATGCCCGGAAGGTCAACCATGGAAGCCATTTTCTTAATAAGACAAGTTATAGAGCGGTATAGGGAGAAGAAGAAGGACCTACATATGGTTTTTATTGACTTGGAGAAGGCTTATGATAAAATACCAAGAAATGTTATGTGGTGGGCTTTGGACAAACATAAAGTCCCAACGAAGTACGTCGGGCTCATTAAGGGCATGTACAGCAATGTTGTGACTAGAGTTCGAACAAGCGATGGAGACACGGATGACTTCCCGATTAAGATAGGACTACATCAAGAGTCAGCTTTGAGCCCTTATTTGTTTGCTTTAGTGATGGATGAGGTCACAAGGGACATACAAGGGGACATCCCTTGGTGTATGCTTTTCGCGGACGATGTAGTGCTAGTTGATGAAAGCCGGACAGGAGTGAATCAGAAACTGGAGTTATGGCGGGAGACTTTGGAGTCCAAAGGTTTTAGACTTAGTAGAACTAAAACTGAGTATATGAGATGTGACTTCAGCACTACTACTCGGGAGGAGGAAGATGTTAGTTTGGAAGGTCAAGTAGTGCCTAGGAAGGATACCTTTCGATATTTAGGATCAATGCTACAGAGGGACGGGGATATTGATGAAGATGTTAGCCATAGAATCAAAGCAGGGTGGATGAAGTGGCGGCAAGCGTCTGGTGTCCTATGTGACAAAAGGGTACCACAGAAGCTAAAAGGCAAGTTTTATAGGACGGCGATTAGACCTGCTATGTTGTATGGTGCAGAATGTTGGCCTACGAAAAGACGACATATTCAACAGCTAAGTGTCGCGGAAATGCGTATGTTGCGTTGGATTTGCGGTCATACAAGAAGGGATCGAGTTCGGAACGATGATATACGTGAGAGATTAGGGGTAGCACCAATTGAAGAAAAGCTTGTCCAACACCGGTTGAGATGGTTTGGACATGTGCAACGGAGACCTCCAGATGCACCGGTGCGTAGTGGAATCCTAAGTCAGGATAGTAACGTGAAGAGAGGCAGAGGAAGACCGAAGTTGAACTTGGGTAGAGGCAATAAAAGGAGACTTGAAAGGATGGAATATACCCAAAGACTTAGCCTTAGATAGGAGTGCTTGGAAGATAGCTATTCACGTGCCTGAACCTTGATTGCTTCTGTTGGGTTTCAACTCTAGCCTACCCCAACTTGTTTGGGACTTAAAGGCTTTGTTGTTGTTGTTGTTGTTGTTGTTGTTGTTTTCTGCTAAAACTCCAACAAGGGACTTAAAAAGGAAAGGCTAATGTGTCTTCACATAACAAAAATCTTTTTATCAGATTTGATGAGTACAGAACGATGGGCCGTATGGAACTAAATGTTGCCAAGAAACAGTTCACCTCAGAGGGGCGACTCTTTTCTTTACATTGTGCAGTTTTCTTCAGTTTTAGTATAAAATCAATTATCCTAGGGCAGATAAGTAACATCTTTCTCCTACTATGAAACTTGTTGATCTAAAAATTTAAACTTGATTTAAATATTCCTCTGGTATGCCCACGGGTCACCATTGCTTAAAAAGCATGAACAAATGATGCCTACAGCCTACTATCTGCAAATAGCCTCAGCAGCTAATCAAGTCAATTTAATCATTATTTCTCTGCTGCACATAATTTCAGCATAAGATCTGAACAGCATAAATAAAATAAATAAAGAAAGAAAGATGTCTCATCCCAAGTCTGTGGTGAACACGAACCAATGTTTGGCTAAGCTACAATCTAACATCAAGGTCATACTACTTCTGAAAGTTACCAGTAGTATAAACTGCACAATAGAACAAACAAGCATATTCTTAGTTGCTTGTTGTCCTGAATGTAAGAATTCAGGTGTCCTTTACAAATCACAAGTCACAATCATATATTCATATTATTAGTTGCTTGTTGTCCTGAATCTGAGAATTCAGGTGTCCTCACAAGTCACAAGTCCACAGAAATGATCTATCTTACGGCTCATGTAAATGTTATCAATATATTGCCAGGTAGAGGCTAGAGCCATGAAAATTCTGGAGGGCCACAGTGAACAAACAATGTCGGTATTTGTGGGCGGAACTGGTGGTTGAGGTCGAACCTGGACGAGGTAGTAGAAGATCCGGAGGCCCTCCGGGTCCTTGCTGGACTGGACATCGACGAGGGAGCCGATCTTGGAAGTGGTGAATGAAATGTGCTCGTTGCCCATAACGATCTCGAGCTCCTGGCGGCCGATGCGGTCGGGCTCGGGCCAGTTGCTGTCGTCCTCCTTCATGATCTGCGGCGGGGGTGGGGGTCAACCAATCAAATCAAAAAAGAAATCCGCTCTTCAGTCGCTCGCAAACCCTAGCTAGGTCTTCGTGAGAGACCGAGAACCCAATCGCTGATGAATGAACAAGGGGGAAAAAATGGGAGCGCCCACATACATCGGACTCCTGGATGATCCTCCTGGCCTCGCGGAGGACGGAGGGGGAGACGAAGACCTCCTTGCGGATCATGGTGTCGTTCTTGTAGTTGGAGTTGTTGGCGTAGCGGAGCTTGCCGTCGGGGCGGAACTCGAACTCGAGGAACTCGTGCCCGAACTTGCCCTTGTGCCCCACGTAGTACCGCAGGTAGAACTCCCCCTCGCCCGCGCCGCTGTTCTCGCCGCCGGCCGCCGCCATCGATTTCCCTTTTTTTTTCCTATCCTTCTCGGCGATTGGAATGCAACTGGATTGGGGTTTTGGCCGCCGCAAACGTGCACGCCTTCTCTTCCAGTCTTTCCTCCTCTCGTGTGGACTAATCTGCAAATATCCATCAATCTGGGCCGCACATCTCTTGACCTAACGGAGCAGACAGTTTGCAAATATCCCAGTCCAAGATTTTGCAAATTGCCCCCTGATTTGCATCCTGGAACAGGGAGGAATCCATCCAGGCAATCTCTCGTCTCTGAATGTTTCTGTCAGACTTGAGTTCTTTTTTTTTTTTGCATAATTAGACTTGGGCCTTGTTTAGATTGAGGTTAGGAATCAGTATTTGGCACTGTAGCACTTTCATTTGTATTTGACAATTATTGTCCAATCATGGCCTAACTAGGCTCAAAAGATTCGTCTCGTAATTTACAATCAAGCTGTGTAATTAGTTATTTTTTTTATCTACATTTAATACTCCATGCATGTGTCTAAAGATGTGATGTGACGGAGAGAGAGTGAAAAAACTTGCAATCTAAACCAGGCCTTGTTAAAGGCTCTGCTGAACACTACAACAGCTATCTCGTTAACATTCTGTCAGGTCACTCTCCATCGGGACTACAAGACTGGACTCTGAAATCTCTCTTAACAGAGTTCAAGAGCAACAACAGAGAGGTGGAACATCAGGTTTACAAAAATCACAGAAGTCAAAATATCACTTCCCATTCTCTAGCAACTCAAGCTAGGACCCTTTCTAGTAATTTTTCCTCTTTTTGTTTGCTCAAACCTTGCTCAATCATAGGCAATCATGCCCTGTAATACAACCCCTGCAGTCTGTGTGCACTGGGACAATGTTCTCTTACTGCATGTAAGATATTCTTGATTTAATAGAAGCAGTTTCTTATAAAAAAAGGTTTTTCATTCCTGAAAAAAATTGTTAAGTTTTTCCCTTGGTTTTTGTTAACAGAGAAATGGCAAGCAGCAGCACAGGTAGAACAGAGAAAAATGAAGGAAAATAACACATTCAGAATGATTGAGATCCCCAATTTGACTCTTCACAGAACAAATCAATCTGAATTCATTTTTGAGCCACAATGCACAAACTAGCAATACAGGTGCAACAGAGAACTGGGTTTCATTTTACAGCAACAGAAGACTGAAAACTGCTAGAAGCCTACAGCTGCACAGTCTGAGAAGCTCTGGGTCGCTTGGAAGCCGCCATGAGCGCAACAAGAGATGGCAGGGGCCGCGGAACCGGCAAGTTCATCGACCTGTACAGCCTCCTCAGGTTCTCATTAAGGCCCTTTGATGATCCGACAACGGTTGAAGAATCGCTCGCCCTTTCAGAGTGCCGATCAGAGTTCTTCTCAACTCCTGATGATGTAATAATGGTGTCCTCCTCGGTAGCTGAAACTGTAACATGCACAGCTGAGATCGATTTAGTCACTTCCATTCTGTCTTTACCTTTGCCAGTCACCTTATGCCTGCAAACTTCCATCAAACGAGCATGAACATTCAGATTCTGTTCTTGAGCCCCCGATTCAGACTCTCCATTCCCTTTGTCATCTTTATTACTCTGTTCACTCTCTGCCCTCAAATTCAGATATTTCCTTCCATGTTCAGTTAAATCAACTACTTCTACTCGATCATCAGATTTGCTGTCCTTCAACAACTCAGATTCATAGACTGAACTCTGCTCCTTTGTTGCAGTTTCAGTTAACCCAACTACTTCAACAGGCTTGCTATTGCTACAAAACCCAGATTCAGAAACTGAATTCTGCTCCTTTGTTGCAGCTTCAGTTAACTCAACTACTTCAATAGGCTTGTTATTGCTACAAAACCCAGGTTCAGCGGCACAATCATTGACTTCAAGCTCAACATCACCAATGATCTCAACACTCTCATACTCGTAGTTCCACAGTTCAGGTTCATGTTGCGGTAATCCGAACCTTGCACTTCCGAAAAGCGTGACAGGCGGCTCAACTCTGATCTCAAAATCAACCACTGCTGCTTCTGCAACCTCCTCTACTACCTGGCTGTCATCATCAGAGGCACACTCATGAACGCAAGAACTGAACAACTTGGTCGCTCTTCTCGACAGCTTGTGCTGTCAGCAGCACTGCCTGCGGCGAGCCAGGTGACAGTAGACATTCCATCAGGTATCCCGAGCAACATCCAGAGGGGATCATCAGGGCCAAACCGGGACAGGGAGCAGTGCTTCCTGACATAGCTGAGGTCCACCGCCATGCACGGCGGCGTGGTGGAGACGACCCATTTGGGCTTGAGGATCCCCAGCGCCTGCTCCAGCTCGTCCCGGGACGAGTGCATCGACAAACAGACGTGCCAGACCCCGAACTCGTCGCGCATCGCCTCCGTCAGCACCGGTTTCTGCTGCTGCTGCTGCGTCGACGCCGACTCCTCCGGTGGCGGTGGGTCGTAGTACACGTACCACTGCGAGGAGGGCCTGATGATGAGGGGCTCCGGCTGGTGCGCGGCGCGCGCCAGCGCGAGGATCTCCGTGGCCCGCTCCGACAGCCGTGGGAACGGGATGACGTGGAAGCGGGTGGAGGCCGCGGCGTCGTCGGCCGCGAGGATCTCCGGCGCGACGTGCGTCAGCGTCTGGTGGCAGTCGGAGTTCCTCTCCCTGTCGACGTAGATCTTGGACCCGAACGCCTTGGACACCCCGATGAGGACGTCCTCCTGCCCCTAGCATGTCGCAGACGAGGTACACCACCGGCGCGCTCGGGTGCTTCCAGACGCAGTTGATCACCTGGCGGATGGAGTCCTCCTTGGTGGGGAACCGCAGGGCGCACCGCGCGAAGGTGCAGTCGAGGAAGAGGTAGTCGATGCGGCGCGCGAGGTGGGGCGGCGTCAGGACGGTGAGGACAGTCCGGCGTCAGGCGGCAGTCGCCCGTGTGCAGGACAGCGCCGAAGGGGCCCTCGAACAGGAACATCACGGCGCCTGGATGTTAAACGAGGAGCGGATGAGCCCGGTCGATTATCCCAATCGACGAGGGGAGATGAGGAGGAAGAGGGGGCGGCGCGCTGACCTGGGCAGTGGTTGGCTTCGAGCGCGGTGACGATGAAGTCGCCGTCGGGGTCGGGGAAGCGCAGCGGCGGGTGGCCGACGTCCAGCTCGACGAACGCGGCGCGGTCGAGCTGGGGGAAGATGCGGAGGGCGATGAGGATGGTGAGGCGGGAGGCGTAGACCGGGGAGGAGGAGGAGGCGGAGACGACGATGCCGGCGAGGTGGTCGCGGTGGGCGTGGGTGAGGAAGCGGTGGCGCTTCAGCGACGACGCGGGCGTCCACGTGTCCACCGCGAACGGCAACCCCCGCGGCATCTCGATCGGCATCTCGCTCGCTCGTCTCCTCCCGGAACCCGGCCAGGCATTCTCCGGCGAGCGATCCGATCCGCGGATTGGGTTGGATTGGATTGGCGCCGCGCTCGCCCAAATTTGTTGGTGTTTGGTTTTCAGCTGAGGGCGGGAGAAGAGTGGGGAAGGCGGGAGTTTTGACTTTTATCTCTCTTTCACTTTCGGCGAGCGGAGTCCCGACTCCTTCACTTTCTAGTACATTACTAACGCTAAGGCTATATTTGAGAGATGTACATGGAAACGAAGGTAAAGTCCAATTTATACCCTTTAATTTTCACCAAAGTTCAGATTTTAACCTCGAACTTCAAAATTAGACAACTTTGGACCCTCCAACTCTCGAAAAAATTCAACCGTCGACCTTCTGTGCGGTTTTGCGAGTGAACAGTAACGTTTGATATTTTCGGGAGCGCCAAAATTTTATATTGTTTTTTCGAGCATCTTAACGTCCTCAAATGAAAAAATTCAAAACTATAAAGTTGTAGATCCCATCGAGGTCTATAATTTACATATAAAAATTATCTTCATCTGACATCGTATTGAAGGGTTTTCTATTTTTTAAAATTTGAGTCTCATCACGCGATAAAATATGGTGCTGAAATTTTATATTATTTTTTCGAGCATCTTACTTTCCTCAAATGAAAAAAATTAAAACTACAAAGTTGTAGATCTCATCGAGGTCCTACAATTTACATATAAAAATTATCTTCATCTGACATCGTATTAAAGGGTTTTCTATTTTTTGAAATTTGAGTCTCATCACACGACAAAACGCGTGATGAGACTCAAATTTCAAAAAATAGAAAACCCTTCAATACGATGTCAGATGAAGATAATTTTTATATGTAAATTGTAGAACTCGATGAGATCTACAACTTTGTAGTTTTGAGTTTTTTCATTTGAGGACAGTAAGATGCTCGAAAAAATAATATAAAATTTCAGCACCATATTTTGTCGCGTGATGAGACTCAAATTTCAAAAAATAGAAAATCTTTCAATACGATGTCGGATGAAGATAATTTTTATATTTAAATTGTAGACCTCGATGAGATCTACAACTTTGTAGTTTTGAGTTTTTTTCATTTGAGGACGTTAAGATGCTCGAAAAAATAATATAAAATTTCGACGTTTTCCGAAAATATCAAAAGTTACTATTCACCCGCAAAACCGCCCAGGAGGTTGACAGTTGAACTTTTTCGAGAGTTGGAGGGCCAAAGTTGTCCGGTTTTGAAGTTCGAGGTTGAAATCCGGACTTTGGTGAAAGTTGAAGGGTGTAAATTGGACTTTACCCACCAAACAATAATTTTTGTTTTTAGAGTTCAACTTTCACATAATTGTATATGACCATGTATATACAATCCGAGAAACACTTACACGTAACAAGACATAATAAAGTTATTTCTCGCATTAACCATATAAAGTACAATCTGCCTAAGTCCTTAATCATGTCTTGGAGATCTTCATGGCCACTTCATGTAAACTTCATCCTAAATAATCAAAGATGTCGTACCAAGCTTCTCAAAGTAGATATAGCTTCTTAAAGTAACTCTATAATTCACTTTTGATAAATGAAAGAAAAAATTGTATTTGATCTTTTTAAAATTAAATAGTAGATATAGTCGTAAATATACGTGCGCAACCGCGATAGATATTTATCTGGTTGTTCCTTGGTTTCTCCTTCTCTCCCATCCTGTTTTTCTTTCTTCATATGATTTTCGGGTATTAGAAAGCTAACTAATGAAAATTATTGGACAAAAGAAAAGAAAAAGCATTTCTTCTTGGCATAATCAACTGATTTATCAAGTTAGTTTTAAGTACTCCATCTATTTTAAATTGTAAGTCGTTCCAACTTTTCTAGATACATACTTCCTCCATTCCAAATTATAAGTCGCTTTGACTTTTTTTGGTTCATTCATTTTGCTATGTATCTAGACATATTATTATATCTAAATGCATAACAAATTAAATGTACCAAAAAAATCAAAGCAACTTATAATTTGGAATGGAGGAAGTAGTTTTTACTATGTATATAGGCATAATGTATATTTAGGTGTATAGCAAAAGCTATATATCTAAAAATTAGAACAAAACTAATTGTCTCTAGCTTGCGTGTTCTATTTCATAATGGCCTTTTATTTTCATAATCACATGTCAAGTTGGTTCGTTTATTTTGTAAACTCGGTCGGAACGTGTAGTGTGTTACTTTTGTAACACAGTGGTCAAACTCCTCTCTTTGGAGGATGAAATCAGGTATTTCTTCTATTTTTTTAAAAAATAGGCAAAACCAAATGTGCTAAACCTCTTCATCGATCTCCTCTCTGTGGGCCCGGACTGTAATTGATCCGTTTTGCTTCCTTGTCCGTCGTTGGTATTTTATGAGAAAAAAGGGTAGACCTTTCCAGGTTTAGAGGGTGTTTGGATTCAGCTACTAAAATTTAGGAGGTGTGTCGGAAGGATGTTGCATGGGGTGTTCGGATACTAATAAAAAAATAAATTACATAATCTATCGGTACTCCACGAGACGAAATCTTTAAGCCTAATTAATCCGTCATTAGCACATGTTTCCTGTAGCAAAACATTGTCAAATCATGGACTAATTAGGTTTAAAAGATTTATCTCATAAATTAGTCACAAACTATGCAATTAGTTTCATAATTAGTTTATATTTAATACTATATGCATGCGTCCAAACATCCGATGAGACAACGACTAAAATTTAGGAGGGGCAACCAAACACCCTCTTAGCCACGCTGCAGACGCTCCACTGCTCCTACTGACGCGTGGGGTCACAAAACCAGGTCCCACGTGTTCTTGATGGAAACATACGAGTGGGTATGTTGGCAGGTCTGTTGCCATTCCTTATTGACGCAATACCAGAACGGCATGGAGAGTTTTGGAAGGAGCGCGTCAGATGGGGTCGGGGTCGGCGTGGGTTTTTTCCATTATAATGACAATTCTAGAAATTGCCTTGATCAGAGTCACGGATCCCTCCTTTCTATTTGCCTTGACTGACTTCCATATTTGCCTTGATTGACTTTCATTGATTTTCATTTTACCATAGACTGCGGGATGTGCTGGAAATTGCCATGATTGGAGTCATGGATCCCTCCTTCCTATTTGCTTTGACTGACTTCCATATTTGCCTTGATTGACTTTTATTGGTCTTTATTTTACCGTAGACTGCGGGATGTGTGAGGCGTGCGTTGAAGCCTGGGTGGGGGAGATCCAAATAACGTTGGTTATCGGATCAAGTTGAAGCCTGTGAGAAATGATTAGGAGCCATAGATTTTAATGATACGGTAATCTTGAGTACAATTTCGTTGGTGCACAATGGTTGTAGTCTCTCAGTGGGGGACTTTTTTTGAAAGACCTATTATAGTTTTGATTGATCCCTTATAGTAGAGACTAGAGCAATAATATTTTCTATTAGGAATGAACAAGAAAAAGATTACAATTTTCCCTCTCTGTTTATACAAGTACGTTTTTACCTGGTTTTCCTTCTTTATTTTTATATATATTATGGTGTAGCCAAATAATCGAGGTGCTTTTACTTCTTTATATTTTCTCTATAGTACCATAATAAATAAATTAGTAAATTTCACTAATGGTTTTAAATAGGTCTATGATTTACATTTTTGACACCTTAAATTTGGTTTTAAGGTACCAATCTTTTACAAGACGAAATCTGTACCATAGCATCTTGCACTTTATTAAGTTCTCATTTTTTAATTTTTAATTTATTTTTAAAAAAAAATCTTAGGTAGAATCATGTTTTATGATATCTAAAACTCCGTAGTCAAAATTTCTTTTCCATTTAACATTGTTTGGAAACCAAAGTATTTAATACAAGTTTCATATACGTGTCGTTTGGTTTTTGTAGACAATTCTTTGCATGTCACTCAACAACTAACTGTACTAGCTCTGTTCAAGGAGCTGTGAGGAGGACATTGATCATCTATTCTTTGGCTGTGAGTTTGCTAAAAGATGTTGGTCGGCTATTGAAGCGCCCCGGTTATTTAGGAACTCAAATGTGATATAAATACTAGTCCTAGGAGATTAGTAACACATTTATTACATCAGATAAGTCTCAGTGCAGTAGTCTCGACAAGCATGGACAATGAAGGCATGCCACGATTAGAAGTAACCAAAACATAATATAGGTCTAACAGACCCCGAAACAAAAGGAATCGTCAAACATCTAGCAAATCCCAATGCCACAGGCTTAGTTGGGTGCAGACACTACCTTATTCATACGCCATGTCAGGGTCAAAGTCCGAATCTTTCTCTGTGCAACAAAGCAAGGGTGAATACAAAGTACTCAGCAAATCCAATCCTACCCTACGGAATGAGATAACAGTATATGCATATGGATAAATCAAGGATAAAGCTTGGTTTTATTTGCATAAAGCTATCTTTTTAACACATGCAGGGTTTCATTTTATAAATACCTTTGCAAAAGACATATATTTTGCATATATAATAGTATTTCTGAAAAAAGGTTTATCACAATTTTAGGTGTTGTTGAACCCCTGTTCCCGCAACACATGGCAGACAACCATTCATTTCCAAAATCACACTCACTCTCATGTTTTCACTCATCCCAACCCATCTAGTTGTTGAAACCAAACCTAACCCGTCCAATACCGTGGACACGACTATCTAGATAGATTTTACACTCTACAGAGGTTGTACACTTCCACCACAAGTAGGGTACCATAACTTAACACCGTAGTGCAAGCATGGATCCATCAAACCCATTACCCTCCATAGCTAAGTATTGGCGCTCACCACGGAACGCTAAGGACACATCTCATAATACAATAATTTACACCGCTTATTACATTTCATATAATTCCTCAATTTCCACATATATCTCTTAGTGTCCCGTTGCACACCTACCTCCAGGTGATTGCCATACCAACTAGAGGGATTTAGGCTAAGCCTTTCCCATGCAAGGCGAGTGGTTGTACGATAAATGAGTTAGGCAAGATGAATCATCAACTCAGTCCTTAATCGAGACAAGGCGGATATCTTCGTGCTTAACCACAAAAGGTTCAAGCCCCAACACCACGACATCCCACAAAAGGAACACCGATCCACCCAATCTCTAGAATAATCACCATCTATAACTTGTTCATTAACCCTTCACAATACCCACCGTTTATTTTATAACTCACACAGTTTTTCTTTAAAAATCATTATATTTGAGAAAACATAGTAACGAGTATCCGTGATAAGTATCAAGTCCTAAACATACGAAATAATAGTATTTTGTCAAGTCGTGATATTCATTCTTAAGTTTGAGCAAGGCAATTATCAGGTCATATCAATTCAAGGATGGCTATTAAACCGGGTTTTAGCTAAGCAGCGAAAATACTTCGTATGTATAATCGTACATGCAATATTTAAAATAGCTTCTATGGGTTGCGTTTGAAAATAGGATCAACATGCATCAAAGGGGAATAGGTTGGACTTGCCTTCGTTGGCGTCCTCGACAAACTCCTGCTGGCAGTTCGGATCCTTGAAGTCGAACTCGCGGTACTCACCTCCAAACTCGTCCTGGCCACCAAGATCGTCGTTCGCTTCCTTGGTCACTCCATCAGCTAACGACACCTAAACAATCAAAACAGACAAACAAACACAAATAAATAATCACATAAATTCCAATGAGCTCTAGAAATTATGAAACTTTATGGATGAATAGAGTTTGACTTTTAGATGAATTTAGGAAGAAGAAGGGATGGAATCGGGGCTAGCATGGTGGAGATATTAATTGTGCAAGGTGACCCTTAATTAATCACGAGGAGAGAAAATGGAATGTGATTAGTGCTTGGGTGTGGCCGCGTGCTACTGCTGGTTCATTAGGAAGGAGAAAAAGAATAAGTAATGGATGGAGGGGATTAGTGGCTCACGGCGACGTGAGGGGAACTGGCGTATTTGGCTTTTGGTCCTGGGCTTCACGGCTGCTGTGGGAATAAATGACAGAGGGAGAAGGGAGGTCCAGGATAGAGACAGAGCGTCGTGCTCCTCAGGCACATCCGCCATGGACGACTGCCGGAGCTTTGCCCAGTGGCGATTTCGGCTGCTATTTCTGAATCCAAGGGCATGGGGAGGGAGAGGAGGATGAGGGGATTCCAATAGGTTAGCTACCTCGGTGGATTACGGCTCCGAGAGGGAGATCGATGGAGTGAGCTGAAGCTCGAGGAAACAGAGGAAGCTCGATTTGAGGGGGTGGAAGGTGAGTAGCGTGCCAGCGTCACGGGATGGCTCGGTGAGCTCGAGTGGCAATGGAGTGCTGCTCGGCGTTGGCTTTTATAGGCCGGAGGAGCGGAGCTGTGCCAACGCTCGGCTGAGTTTGCAGCTCGCCATTAATGGCGGCGCTGTGCTCCGAGCGGCAGCTAGTGAGCGTCGGCGAGCGTCTACTTGCAGCTGCTTGGCTCTATCGTAGCACAGGGCGACGGGACGAGGCGAGCAGGGGCAGTGCAACACAGGCGATGGGACGATGCGAGCAGGCAGTGGTGCGCCGTGTAGCGGGGGAGGTGAAGCTGGGCGCGGCGGTGAGCTCGGCTGCGTGCCGTTGTTTATGTGTGTGCTTGCCCAGTGCAATGAATTCGCACGATGAGCGTGCTGCTGTTGCCTGGACGCGTGCTTGCTGCTACTTGCTCTCTTGGGATGTGTCTGGTCGTTCCGCTGTGCATCTAATAACTGCGTGCATGGTTAATGCACACACACTCACTGTGCTATAGTGTACTCTTGTGCTGGTGCTCCTATTGATTCAACGAGAGGGAGAGGGCGACGGAGTGGAGGATGGGTCCCACAGCGCATACGGTGAGGCGAGGTGGTGGGGCCAACATGTCGTGGTGGTGCACGAGCACCGCGGTCGGCGAGGGGGTCCGGGCGTGGACGATGCCACGGTGGCGGCAGCGGTGGTGGGGTCAGCGTATGCACCATTGTCGGACGAGGGCGAGTGAAGCGCACGCGAGAGAGGTGGGGGACGAACAGATGATGCTAGTACTATAGCATGTAGGATATAAATTTGGAAGAGATGACTGAAACAGATATATGTGTCGGGGACAAAATACTGGGGTATCCAAAGAGGTGGAGCTAGTAACCATCAAACGCTGATAGTTATTAATAGACAAAGAACACAACTACACTTCTTGCCCATATGATCGAAGGTTGGCTGCGCCTCGCCCGGCCCCTAAGGGATTGGCTCCGCCTTGTCCGACCCCAAGGGCTGGACTCCGCCTTGCCCGACGTCTGGGGCCAAAACCCCGCCTCACCCGATGTCCGAAGGCTGGCTCCGCCTCGCCCGATGTCCGAGGGCTAGCTCCGCCTCACCCAACGACCGGGGACTGGCTTCGCCTCGCCCAACGACCGGGGACTAGCTCTGCCTCACCCGATGACCGGGGACTGGCTCCGCCTCGCCCGACAACCGGGGACTGGCTCCGCCTCGCCCGACCCCCGAGGGTGGGCTCAGCCTCGCCTGACATCCGAGGGTAGGCTCCGCCTCGCCCGACGTCCAAGGGTTGGCCCCGCCTCGCCCAACGTCTAAGGGCTGGCTTTGCCTCGTCTGACGTTCTAGGGCAGGCTCCGCCTTGCCTGACGTCTCGGGACTAGCTCCACCTCACCCAACGTCTGCACCCTGCTCCTTCATAATGACGAGCACAGGGTAAGACAGGTCACTCAAGTCAACCGTAGTACCGAGGACCATACCCTACACACCTACATAAAAGTACCATCAAGATATGATGGGACGGGCGCTTTAAGCCCTTCCAGGCATGACAGAGCCTGAACAGTGTTGTAGGCGCTGACTTTTGTCTTACAATGTTGTGGGAGCCGCCATCATCCCTCGGACGCAGATCCTAACATAAGCATATGACAACAACTATGATCTAGGAGGGAACTCACATCATCTACAGTAATCAACGTATGGTCACTTTCCCGTCTGCTCCCCGTAGGATCGTGGCTCGGCACCTCGGTGCGTCGCGCCGCCCGCCGGGGCAGGATGGGACGTGTCGGTGTTTTGGACCGGGGGGTCCTCAACCAACCAGTGAATTTGAACTGCGTGCCCCTAATCCCGGATGGTGATGTAAGGAGACACAAGGTTTATACTGGTTCAGGCAATCGGTGCCCTACGTCTAGTCTGAGAGATCGATCTTATATTCCTTGCACCGAAGTGCTTGTAGTAGGGGGTTATAAGCTAGGTGAGAGAGGGAGCTAGTCCTAGGTCTCGGCGTGGAGTGGTGCGGGCTGCTTGAGACATTGCTCTCAGACAGCGGGGGAGCGTGCGTGAATTGAGTGAGTGCATTTGCACATGAGGGCCGGCGTGGTCCCGATCCCTAGAAACGGCCCTGGCTGCTTCCTTTTATAGCCGTAAGGAGGGAGCTAGGAGTACATGAGAGAGCTACACGTGGAGTCTTAGCGAGGAAGGAAGATCTAGTACTGTGGGCTATTCCTGTAGCAGCACAGTGTCGGGAATGGCAATTGGTACTTGATCACTGGTGCGTCATGCCGACCATGCCCGAGGCTGTTGGAGTCGTAGGAGTCCTCGTTGACGTTTAGTCAGCATGGCCTCCGTTGTAGGTGACATGTCGTGCCTTGTGAATCTTTGACTTGGTGGCGCACCGAGGCCTAGCAGGTGTTTGTGGCTGACCACGCCGAGGCCTGGCAGGTGTTTGTGGCTGACCGCGCCGAGGCCTAGGAGGTGACCTGAGTATGATACGGGGGCCTCGGTGGTCAGCGTCGTACCCGGTTTAGGTGGAAAAGTGCAGGGCGTGTGTCCACAGGGCATGGTAACCCCTACACCGTCAGTAAGGGATGGTAAAAAGGAGATTTGACCGTTGTCCCATCGCTCCTATTGCTGTACCCTACCGGTCGTGGCTAACATAGCGGGTGCATTCAGGCGCATTAAATGGATGGGATAGCCTGCCAGAGGGACAGCCTCGGCGAGACGGCCTCGGCGAGAGGGCCTCGGCGAGACGGCCTCGGCGGGGCAAATTAGGGAATCGGTAACCTGGCCGAGGCCTTGGCGAGAGGGCCTCGGCGAGAGGGCCTCGGCGGGGCGAATCGGAGAATCAGCCTTGGCGAGAGGGCCTTGAGGGCCTTGGCGGGGCAAATCGGAGAATTGGCCTCGGCGAGAGGGCCTCGATGAGAGGGCCTCGGCAGGGCGACTCGAAGAATCGACTGAGGCCTCGTGGTTGTCCTTCGGCTTTGATATTTGTAAGGTCTAAGCAATATTTTCGGTTCTTGCTTAGGGTACCCCTTTTTATGGTATCCGATAGTAGCTATAAACCTTGTGTCTCTTTGCATCACCATCCAGGATTAGGGGCACGCAGTTCAAATTCACTGGTTGGTTGAGGACCCCCCGGTCCAAAACACCGACAGGACGTGACCACTTGCTGAACGAAGCCAGAGCACAACCCTATCAAGATCAGCGAACGTGCTATCCCTGGCACCGTCTGCCATATCAGCGGGGCTGGCTCAGAGGAAAAGGAAGACCTGGCACCTTCGAAGGACCTTCTTGGTCTTTGGTTTTTCTTCTTTCTCCCATCTGTAACTCCTGCTCCCTCTTGATCTATAAAAGGGAAGGTAGGGCACTCCACTAAGGGGAGGGATCAATTGTATACACAATGCATCACATAACACACAGCCAAGCAGCAACCAAGCTCTTGGCATCCTTTTGGCCTTTTCCATCAGAGGCTTAGAACCTGTCCCTCTCTTGATCGTTTATACCTCCTACTATAAACCTTTTTCAGTGCTAATAACACGAGCAGCAGCAAACTGGACGTAGGGATATTCTGCCCAAACCAGTATAAACATCGTGTCCTTTAGCACACCATCCGGCCCTAACGCGCAACAAATATAAATTTACTAGTTGGCATTTATTCGAAACACCGACAATTGGCGCGCCAGGTAGGGGACCTTTGCGCATTCCAACGTTAAACATTAGGCCATGGATGGCTAGCCATGGCATCAGCTGGGTCCTAGGGGCACACGTGCGTTTTGGAAACCTAGACTTTATCATCACAGTAGGAGGAGAGTTGGCATTGGCTCACGCCGCCATCCAATCTCTCCCTTCCATCGGCCTCAACCACGAGAGGCTTGAGCGCCATCTTGGTGTCTCCCTTGGACCCCAGCAGTCTAGGGAGGACCAGTGCCGCCTCACCCTTTCCGACGCCAATGACATGGCTTGGTTTTCTAGAGGAGGGTCCCTCTCTCCGGAACACCACATACGGAGCGTCCCGACAGCGCTTTTGTTCGGTCTCCGAAACGCTGCGGCGACCATTAGCCATCTTGTGGCACGACACATGGTCCTACCACCCGCGAACAATGAGTTCATGGGGGTGATCGAACACATCACGGAATCCCTCCACAACCTCCTCATAGAGGGGCTGGGGTCATCCTCTGTCTCTTCTAACTCTAGTAGGGGGAGGCATCACCCCTCCCAGGAATGCTTCATGACAGGTACCACCGAGGGACACGTCGAAAGCATCCCATGGAGGAGGCTACCCCAGCGGGCAACCTCGGCGACGAAACCGAAGGGGAGACAGCAGCCCCACCTTGCATGGGGGTGGAGCAGCTGAAAGCCCAACAGCGGGAGATTGAGGAAGCACGACTCTAGCTTGTGTAGAAATGCCTGGAGCTCGATTGGGAGATCGAGCGCCGTGGAGATTGTGGGCGCACACGCGCCATGGCCTGTGATGTAAACCGAAGGATCATCACCGATGATGAAGCTCTTCCTCGCTTCGCCCGGGCGAGCCAGAACATCACCGCCACGACGGCCTTGCTCCATGGCCTTCTAGAGGCCACGACGCCTGAGGATCGTCAGGCCCACCGTGAGATTCGCACGCTACTCCAGCGTGCGGTGATATAGTAGGCTGAGAGCTCGCTGTCTCGACGACGCGATCTCGACGCTAGCCAGCGCACTACCTCGCGCGTGCCCTGCTAGGGACGCGTCAGTCCACCAGGCACCACAAGACGGCAGGCAGCGCGTCGCTGCAGTAGAGCACCAGATTTGAGAGGGGTTTTGTTAGTTCAGATCACTGCAGTTTTAGGACAGTGCATTTTGATAGATGATTTGTTTGAGTGGTCAAACGGTGTCCGATTGAGGTAAAAGTTGGTCAGTGGTTAGGGGACTCATGTATATACTTGCCTATCAAAATTTGTGCATAGTGAAGCTGTAGTTTGTGAGATATGAACTAATTACAGAGGGGGACATAATATGTGACTTCTCTGTTTGGCTATTGTTATTCCTCTTTGTTGGAAGGTTGTGGTTGTAGTTGATGCCAAGTTTGTAACTTGATGAATGTGTTGTTGCTGGTGTAATCCTCTAGATGCTCTAGAGAAGACTCCTTGTACCCATTATTGATTATAGTGGAAGCTTGGAAGCTTGGAGTGGACCAGTTGGTCCTGTGGTTTTTACTCCTTACCTTAAGGAGGTTTTCCACGTAAATCATTGTGTCTATTATGCATGTAATTGTTTATTTTTGTTGCTGATCTGATGGTAGATGTTCTCCTCACGATTCATCATAAGATGAGTGATTAATTGTGCATTGTTTTGCCCTTTTATCCCAACAAGGTGATGATAGAGTATATCACAACTAGGATAGATTTAATTTGGGATTATGATCCCCTCAAGTCATTTAAATTCTATATATACTACTTGAGAGGCTCAATGCAAATCATCAAAAATCCCACCTAATTGCATTTCTTCTACAAAGAGAATAAAAATATCTGGTTGGATTTGCTACTATTTTTTTATAGTGTGGGCCTAAAGGTGTTGTGGATGCACAAAGTGGCATATTTTAGGTTTTAGCAAACTTACAATGGCACCAACCCTATTAGGTGAGGAAGTAGTGGCGCTACTAGAAACATGGAACTTATAATGACATAGTTCTAATTATCCAATTTAATTTTTTTCAAAATGGAATATATATAGAAGCATGATTATTCACTTTTCACTATTCAAATATACCTGCCATCCAGCTTCATGGTGTTAAGATCACTGCCGAATGGACTAGAGATGACCAAGATTTGTGAGGTTGAACTACTCAGATGCCTATCCTTGATGACCACACACCAACACAGGAAAATATTAGGTGGGAAACCATCTCTTTGGTGGAATCATGAAAATCTTCTTAATACACATATTTATATTTTTTCTCAAATTATAAGAAGATGCACATATAGATGTACATTGTTGTAAAAGTTGAGATTCAAAACTCAATCTATAAAAAATCGTATGAAAATGAGAGAATTCATGTGCATGTGCTAGAAGACAAAGTTCGTGTGATTTTGTCTTCTAGTTGATATACACATGGAAATTTCTTATTTTCATGTTAATATTTAGAAAATGATTTTGTATCAACTTTTTGCGACAATGTACATTTTTATATTATGCACTATGAATATGCATCATTTTAATTTTTTTAGAACTTCTAGGCATGTATTTCAAGAGGGTTTTCACCAATTATTTTGCCCGTTAACAGTGGCCTTGGTCTCATAGTAGAGTCCAGAGTTTACATACCCAACGACATCTCTAAAACCAAAGTGAAACCCCATTATCCGCAACATGTAGTCCCAACAAGAATTCCAACGAGATTTGAATGCATTTTTGGTGTTGCTAGGTCAAATGAGCTCATAATTTAAGAAGCGGTAGTGCTAGCGCCCAAACAACCAGACGGACTCCCATGTCTGGACGCTCGCGCACTGCACTCCATTTCACGCGCTCCACATGGGCCCCCTACTGCACAAGCAACAATTGGGGGAGGGCGCGGCGCCTCCGATTCGGAAGAACTCGGCCGTGGCGTCGTATGGATGCCCTGCCGGCGTCGGGAGGAGCACACACCAAGACGATGCAGCAGAAGGTGGGGAGGAGAGATGCAACACACGATCTACTTTTGAAACATCCAAATACAACAATTGCAACATACGTCTGAAGGCAGTTGAAACACTTGAAACATGCTTCTGAAACATTTGAAAAAAAAACTAAAAACAATTGAAAACCATTGCAACCATGCGCAACATTCGATAAAACACATATGCAACATACGTGTGAAACATATGCAACATCCAGATAAACACACTTAAAACATGCGTCCAGAAAACACATGTGAAACATACCTCTGAAACAACTGAAACACTCGAAACATACGCTTGCAACATACCTCTAAAACAATTGCAACATATGCAACATCCCCCGATCTACTTGTGCAACATCCATATGAAACAATTGCAACATACATCTGAAACGTCTAAAATACTTGAAACATACATATGCAACATAGGGGAGGGAAAGGCTGGACCGATCAATTTCGGTCGTCGGGGTCGGAGATGGCGGCGAGTGGCTGCGCGTGAGCACCGCCGGCACTAGCGCCACTAGTACTGGGCTTGGCTCAGCGCCGCCGGGGTGGGGGAGCTCGGTCGACGGGGTGAGAGAGGGTGCCGCTGGGGGTAGGGAGGGCGCCGTGCTAGGGTGGGGGAAAGCCGTCCACTACCCTACAACACCGCCGCGTCACCTCCATGAATCTCGCCGGGGTTGGGGAGGGGGCCACCGGATCCTCGGGCGTTGGGTGCTCTCGGTGGGTGAGGACGCCGGGGTGGGGGGAGGGGTGCCACCGAGGTGGGGGAGAAGGACGCTGGGGTGGGAGAGGGCGCATGCCAGGGTGCGTGAGGGCATCGGCGGTGGCCAGGGAGACAGCCATGGCCACGCATCGGGGTGGGGTGGGGCACGAGCGCGAGCGTGGAAGGGAGGAGAAAGCGAGGGATTGGGTTTGCGGGAGTGAGCAGAGTGAGGCGTCCATCCGTCCGGACGTCTTAATTGGAGCATTATCGTTCAAGAAGCTCCAACTTGCTCATCTGGATTAGCTTAATGAAGCTTTGTGCAGATGTCGTAGAAAGCACTTTTTTGTGTGCTCACTCCAAGCGCCGTGCTCACTCCAAGCCACATGGGGCTTGCTTGTAGGCTGTCCGTTGGGTGGCAACTAGCCGGAGATTAGACGACTTCTCAGTGACTTCAATCTCTATTTTGAATCTGGTATCTAACATGAGAATCTTTTACAACACTATTTATTCACATTTTTTGGCTAACTTATCTCATGTGCTACTTGATACATGTCTAGGCTTTTCATTATTAAGAAAAAATGGATACCGTACCTAAATTCGAGTCAGAACTTGAAACTAGGTGGTAAATTCGACTCAGAACTTGAAAGTAGGTGGTTGGATCTATGATCGTATCTTCCACCCAACTAATTAAGCTAGACACACATTCTTTAGTTTTAGTATATAGATCAGGTTATAGAACTACCAAGCGAAACAGAATCGATAAACCACCATTGATGTAATCAAAATGAATATTTTTCAAGACTAACATCTTACTATAGTAATCCTGCTACCAAAAGAGGCCCGACAGCGTGGCCATCTCGTCCGCTTTTCCCGGCTATCGGATCGGCCGCACGGATGGCCCAGATCGTGCAAGCCCCGGTCTTTTTTTAAATAAAATCCTTAAACTTTAGTTGAATCACCTGCACTCCGAGACTCCTCTCAGTTTTTTTTTTAAAAAAGTCCTTGAACTTTACCAAAATTAGGCCCGTATATCGCAGGACCCTCTCTATGCCGACGCGACCACGGCGACGGGCGCGACCGAGGTGCGGCGGCGTCGGCCGCCCTCCTCCTCCACCACCGCTGCTCTCCCTCGCCTACCTCTCACCTCCATCTCGCCCTCCCTTTCCTCTCTCTCTCTCTCTCTCTCTCTCTCTCTCTCTCTCTCTCTCCCCCCCTTCCCTCCTGATGCGGCGGCGGGTGCCAGGCGCCGGCGCGAGTGGCATCCACTACCCCGCCCCTTCTCCAGCTTCCTCCAGCCTCCTCTCGCGGTCGTCGCGCCGCCGACGTCCCTGCTCCCGCCCGAGGCTCGACGACGCCCGGAGCACGCCACGCCACCAGGTCATTCTGCTCTGCCAGACTTCACCGGAGATCCGAGGAGGGCTGCGTACGGCGGTCACTACTGTGCGCGGGGCTGTGGTGCAGCGAAGCACGGGCGGCGCGCATGGCCGACGGCTCAGATCTGCGGGGCTTCGGATCTGGTTCACCATCGACATGGCGCTGCTCAGCCAGCAAACCACGCGGAGGCATGGGAGCAATCCGAGTGGTAAGCGGGACGGCCCGGGCCACCAACACTGCCGCAGGCGCGCGCCGGCGCACAGCGCCGGTGCAGGCTCCTACTAGATTTAGAATCTGCTTTAGCTCACTGTGCGCTGTAGATTTGGTGCAGAGGTGCAGCTCGATCCGGCTGCCTCACGTGGAGAAGAGGGCCACACGGTGTGGAGCACTTGCACTTCTGGAGTGAGCTGCTTTTGCTGCCACAGCCATGGCACCTCAACGAAGCTATCAATACCTACATGCTGATGCCCTGAAGGTGTTCAATGAAATGAACACAAGGTGTGCTTTTTTTTCTTTTTCCTTTTTTTCCTTTCAGTATTTTGTTTCTGCTAGCTGGTAATCCCGGGAAGGCAGGAAGCTAATATGTTGACATCCTGTTCTAGAAGAAGGTAGAGTTGCAGGTGTTTGCTTCAATAGAAATCCTATTCCATTTCACTTGTTTGATTCACTAGATTGGAGATTAATTATTGCAGAGCATATTCCTTTTCAGCACAGCCTCCATCTCCCCACATGGTCATGTCTTACCCATCCATTGGCAACTGGGCGCTTACAAGATGTGGAGCAGTGAGGGAGGTCCGAGGAGAACTCAATCCTGTAGCTGTAGGATGGGAGCTCAGGCACATATTGTACCGCTTATCCTCGTAGCATTCACCTCCGCCTGATCCACTTGTCGTGCTGCATATGCGACAACACGCAGGCAAGGAACTTTGTGCCGCCTGCTCTATTCAGAACACGTATGCACACCAAGTACTCAATGGTTGATGCTTTATTTGCCTCTGTGAGATAATTATTTAGTTCGAACATGAACAAAATTGACAGTGAAGGACTGCATCTGCTCCATCACTCCTGCTTCCTGGGGGATACCAGTTGCCCAACGTTGCCTTCAGCAAATGTCACGGTGAGCAGCGGCCGCGTCTTTCCTTCTCCCTGTCCCTGGTTACCTCTGGATTTCTCTTAATGATTTTAGTGTACATATTCAGATTCTGAAGTTTTTAATCAGTTTGGTTCCCTTCTCAAGGTGTACATATTCAGATTCCGTAGTTTTAAATCAGTGTGGTTCCCTTCTCCTTCTCTAAGCAATTTTGATTTAATCTAACACTTGTAAGTTTTGCCTTGCACCCTTGCCTGCTTGCAGTTTCTAACTAAAAAAAGCATCTAAATTTTAGCTATTGTAGAAATGGAAAAAATGCCAAAATAGCACTCAGGTGCAGCCACTGACAGCTAAGATTGAGACTTGTCATGTTTAGAGGTGAAAAAAAAAATGATTTCTTGAATACATAGACTTTTTGATATGAAGATAATGGAGGTCACTAATCATATCCAAGCACATCTAAATTAAAAAATCTGTCACCGCAAGAGGTCATATTTTGACAATTTTGTTAATGAAATTATAAATATACACTATTACTTTTTTTAATCTGAAATTGCAATGAAGATTTTAAATGATTTGTCAATCAACTAAGGGCATCATGCATCCAGGTGCTGGCAATCTATTAAATAGACAGTATTTGATGTTGCATCAGAGTCGACGGGTGCGAAGGGTAAGGAAGCTAGTCGAACCAACTAGGATCCGTTTAGGTAGTTGGAATGTAGGGTCACTTACAGGTAAGTTAAGAGAATTAGTTGATACCGCGACTAGGAGGCGTGTAAATATATTATGCGTTCAAGAGACTAAATGGAAGGGTCAGAAGGCGAAGGAGGTGGACAATACAGGTTTGCTTTGGTACACAGGGACTAAAGATGGCAACGGGGAATTCCCCGTCGGGGATCATGCCACCATCCCCGTCCCCGTGGGGACAAATTATCCCCATCCCCATCCCCACGAACATCAACGGGGGACAATTGTTCTCCATCCCCGTTCCCCACCGGGGATTTAATCTCCGCGGGGATCCCCGTCCCTGAGCACCAACAAACAACAAATCGCAGAAAACAAATCGCAGAAACATGACTACTCGAAAAAATTTACAAAGTCTAAGCAATCCAGTAGGCATTTGGTGGCAGGCATGGCTGCTGCGCCTAGCGGCTGGTGCCTCCGACGAGGCTGGCAGGCGGCGGATGATGCAGCGGCGTCGGAGAGATGCAGGAGAGATGCAGCGGTGTTGTATCGCGTTGGAGCGGAGGGAGCGATGCAGGTAGCGGCGCTGCCTCCGTCGAAGCGGAGGGAGGGGACACAGGGAGAGGCGCCGCCTCTGTCGAAGCTGAGGGAGGGGACACAGAGAGATGCGGGCCGGGAGAGATAGCGGCGCATCTAGCAGAGGAGCGGAGGAAGGGAACACAGAGAGATGCGGCTCGTCAGATTGAGGATTGGGGAATTAGGGTTAGAGAGTTAGTGGTGCGTATATATACTCGGTTGCAGTACATGGGCCGTTACATGGGCCTAGACGTTGTTGCCTTGGCAGGGCGGGGCGGCGGGGATCGGGGCCGGGGAGCAGCCAACCATCCCCGTCCCCGTCATCCCCGACGGGGATAGATTTCCTACCAAATTCATCCCCGTGGGGAACAATCTGGCTCCATCCCCATCCCCTAATAGGGGAATTCCCCACAGGGAATCGGGGATCGGGGCCCCATTGCCACCTTTAACAGGGACAGTTGCGAATAGAAATGGAGTAGGAATTTTGATTGATAAGAGCCTCAAGAATGGTGTGGTTGGAGTGAGAAGGCAAGGAGATAGGATTATCTTAGTCAAGCTTGTCGTTGGTGATATGGTCTTGAACGTAATTAGTGCGTATGCCCCCCAAGTAGGCCTCGACGAGAGTGCTAAGAGACAGTTCTGGGAAGACTTAGATGGTCTGGTTAGAGCTATACCTAGTAGCGAGAAGCTTTTTATAGGAGGAGATCTTAATGGGCATGTAGGTACTACAAGCGCAGGTTTCGAGGCAGTTCATGGAGGTTTTGGGTATGGTAGTAGGAATCAGGAGGGGGAGGAAGTTCTGGACTTCGCGGTAGCTTTTGACCTGATGATAGCCAACACTTTCTTTAGAAAGAGAGAATCTCATCTAGTGACCTTCAGTAGCGGACAACACTGTAGCCAGATTGACTTTGTCCTCGCAAGAAGAAAGGACAAACGAGCATGCTTGGATTGCAAGGTGATACCAGGGGAGTGTGTTGTTTCTCAACATAAGCTTTTGGTGGCAGATTTTCGTTTTCAGGTGCGTGCCCGTAGGGATAAACAAGCTAAGATTGAAAGAACAAAGTGGTGGAAACTGAAAGGGGAGACGTCAGAGGTATTTAGGGAAAGAGTTATCAAAGAGGGCTCTTGGAAGGAAGAAGACGACATAAACAATATGTGGGACAAGATGGCAACCAACATTCGGAAGGTAGCCTCAGAGGTGTGTGGAGTAACCAAAGGAAGGGGACGCGAGGCTAAAGATACTTGGTGGTGGAACGAGGAAGTCCAAATGGCTATTAAGGAGAAGAAAGAATGCTATAGACGCTTGTACCATGATAGGAGTGTGGACAACATAGAGAAGTACAAGGTGGCAAAGAAGACTGCAAAGCGAGCTGTAAGTGTGGCAAAGGGTAGAGCGTACGAGGATCTTTACCAACATTTGAGTACGAAGGAAGGAGAGAAGGACATTTATAGGATGGCTAGGGTTCATGAGAGAAAGACATGGGACTTCAACCAAGTTAAGTGCATTAAGGATGAAAGGGAGCATCTCTTGGTAAAGGAGGATGAGATCCGACATCGATGGCAAGAGTATTTTGACAAATTATTCAATGGTGAGAATATGGACACAACCTTTCAGTTGGATGACTCTTTTGATGACACCAATAGGCGCTTTGTGCGGAGAATCCAAGAATCTGATGTCAGAGAGGCGTTGAAAAGGATAAAAGGAGATAAGGCGATGGGACCGGATGGTATCCCAATCGAGGTGTGGAGATGCCTTGGGGACATAGCTGTAGTATGGTTAACCAAGCTGTTCAACCATATTTTTCGATCGAACAAGATGCCTGATGAGTGGAGGAGAAGTATATTGGTACCGATCTACAAGAATAAAGGGGATATTCAAAGTTGTACAAATTATCGGGGAATTAAGTTGATGAGCCATACTATGAAGCTATGGGAGAGAGTTATCGAGCATCGCTTAAGAGCAATAACGCGGGTCTCTATGAACCAATTTGGTTTCATGCCCGGAAGGTCAACCATGGAAGCCATTTTCTTAATAAGACAAGTTATGGAGCGGTATAGGGAGAAGAAGAAGGACCTACATATGGTTTTTATTGACTTGGAAAAGGCTTATGATAAAATACCAAGGAATGTTATGTGGTGGGCTTTGGACAAACATAAAGTCCCAACGAAGTACGTCGGGCTCATTAAGGACATGTACAACAATGTTGTGACTAGAGTTCGAACAAGCGATGGAGACACGGATGACTTCCCGATTAGGATAGGACTACATCAAGGATCAGCTTTGAGCCCTTATTTGTTTGCTTTAGTGATGGATGAGGTCACAAGGGACATACAAGGGGACATCCCTTGGTGTATGCTTTTTGTGGACGATGTAGTGCTAGTTGATGAAAGCCAGACAGGAGTGAATCAAAAACTGGAGTTATGGCGGGAGACTTTGGAGTCCAAAGGTTTTAGACTTAGTAGAACTAAAACTGAGTATATGAGATGTGACTTCGGCACTACTACTCGGGAGGAGGAAGATGTTAGTTTGGAAGGTCAAGTAGTGCCTAGGAAGGATACCTTTCGATATTTAGGATCAATGCTACAGAGAGACGGGGATATTGATGAAGATGTTAGCCATAGAATCAAAGCAGGGTGGATGAAGTGGCGGCAAGCGTTTGGTGTCCTATGTGACAAGGGTACCACAGAAGCTAAAAGGCAAGTTTTATAGGACGGCGATTAGACCTGCTATGTTGTATGGTGCAGAATGTTGACCTACGAAAAGACGACATATTCAACAGCTAAGTGTCGCGGAAATGCGTATGTTGCGTTGGATTTGCGGTCATACAAGAAGGGATCGAGTTCGGAACGATGATATACGTGAGAGATTAGGGGTAGCACCAATTGAAGAAAAGCTTGTCCAACACCGGTTGAGATGGTTTGGACATGTGCAACGGAGACCTCCAGATGCACCGGTGCGTAGTGGAATCCTAAGTCAAGATAGTAACGTGAAGAGAGGCAGAGGAAGACCGAAGTTGACTTGGGTAGAGGCAATAAAAGGAGACTTGAAAGGATGGAATATACCCAAAGACTTAGCCTTAGATAGGAGTGCTTGGAAGGGAGCTATTCACGTGCCTGAACCTTGATTGCTTCTGTTGGGTTTCAACTCTAGCCTACCCCAACTTATTTGGGACTTAAAGGCTTTGTTGTTGTTGTTGTTGTTGTATTTGATGTTGTTCTGCTTTTGAGAGCATTGCCACACATGGACATCTGGACCTTACAATGCATTGATATCAGGATATGCAAACAGCTGCGTAATGTGCTCGACATTTGCCTTGGCCACTGTAGTGATACACAGTGCTGTAAATTAGAGCCCAGAAGTAGGTTATCAGCATTAGTATGCTATATTACGTATTAAATTAACCTGTATCCACAGTAACAAATCTGTTATAACTTATATTTTGCATTGAACTTTATTAAATCAACTGAAGTCTTATGTAAAGTGAAAAGCTAAATCTTCTAGATGAAGGAGTTCCTGAATGGTTATCAGATTAGAATATAGTATAATAATATGTCTTCATATGCTTATAGCTTTGTGACAATATGCCTTTTGTGCATGCCTAAAATTATCTGAATGTGCTAATTTAGCCTGCAGAAGTCATGTTAAGAATTACAGCTAGAGCTAAGGCATTCCATCACATTTATCTTGGTACGATTAGACACTGTGTTTTCCTTTGTCTCAGTTCATGGTTTCAAAGTTGTAGGTATTATCATTGGCCACTCTTAAGCCAAAGAGACATATAAAAGCTGAATACACTACGTACAAGGAAGACGACGTGGATTGAATATGTAGTTGCAATGTACCTTCCCTTCTAATCAATAGCAAACACTTAATTGAGTTCTTAACAACATTCTCATGTTTATCAGTACAAATCAGAGGCTTGTCTTTGGCTGCTACTGCAGTCATATCTGTAAGTACATATGTTATTTTGTCTAATATTTCATTGAAGATTGTCATTGAAGAATGCCATAACAACCGACCTTTATTTATTTTCTACTAAATACTTGATGTAGTTCTTATTACTTATTGCCGACACTGCTTTTGTACCCTTATGATCTTATCTGCTATATAAGCTACATTTATCTCTCCTCCATGCTATCCATCTGTAATCATGTTATTATGCTTTGTAAATTTGTCATTATAGGGTGACATTGCTGAACTACAGAATGAGAGCACAACAGCCAAACAAAACGAGAGAAGATATCTAACACCTTAGAGCTCCTTATTGAGCTTCAATACTCTATTGTTTAACTATAGCGCAATAAAATAACATCGGTGATCAAGATGGCGCGCTAGTCAACAACTTAGTCTACTACAAAATTGCATAATAGGATGTTCTCTGCATTGTCGTTGTGAAAAAAAAACCGATAGCAGGGAAACTTGGTCCTGCCACCGATCAAAGTTCAGAATCTTATCAATTGTAAGCAACAAAATGTTTATTGTTAAGTACTCCTGTAAAAAGTGAAGTTAAAATCGAGTAATGTGTTCTCTAAAATGAGCTAAAAGAAAGGACAACAAAATTGGTCTAGGCCTATCTGTTTAATTTCTTTATTACCATTTGGACTATCTGTTTAACATAATTAGCACTGCATGATCGACCCATCGTCCTTTTTTTTTCCGAATCACACGAGTACAGACGCAGACACTTAACGCATGTACACTCATTCCTATAAACACACGTACGCAAATCCTACTCCTATGAGCACCTTCAAAAGACTGTGCCGGCACATCTCGAGATTGACGAAGTCACCACTGGCACTTCGCTATCGACGAGAACGTCGCCTACCATTGAAAGCACAACACCGTTAAATCCTGAAACAAATACTGGAAAATGCGAGCACCCTGTGCTAAGTCGAGAACTTGAATCTAGATGGACAGATTCTACCACAAGAAACCTAACCATCGGCCCTTTTTCGCGACACATCGTCCTTGAAGTTTGAGAGCTTAGCAATCATCAGAACCTGCTATCAATATGGAACTGTAGATGATTCAGCAAATAAACAACATTAAAACCGAGATAGGATAGCACATGCTGCCACTAAAATCTGCATTGTAGATCACTATAGACAGGAGTCTAACAACTGTCCTTGCCACTGGCAGAAATAGAGTACTCCGTATATATTTTTTTCATGAACGTGTCATCGTGACACGTGTTTCATTACGCAAAAATGGAATGTCAAAGGTTACAACGTTCCTGAGTAGTCCTAGAATTACTTAGGAAAGACGGAACCCTGACTAGGGCCGACAAATACGAGAAAGTTGAATTTACATGAAACACATTTTGTGACTGGTTAGCTAGCGCCGATAAGCTGCGCAGATGCCTGTAACCTGCCAAAATCCAGAGATTTGCTTATTCGACGATTGCTCCCGTGCTGCAGTTGGTGCTGTTGAAAGTCCTTGAGTTCCTTTCTTTCCAAAGGTGCCAACCGACTAGGAAGACAAGGGAGTCGAAACCACGTCACAAATCCTTGCTTACTAATTTACGCGAGCGTAGCCACCATGACCAGAAGGAATCGGCTGCAGTAAACACCGCTTGAACAAGTCCGAGCACCCCCAACAATCAAGAGTACTCCGTATGTATTTGAGGGGTTTGCTTCTGTGTAGCGGTTGCGTATCACTCGCACTTAGGTTACACACTTTCACTCGTCGACTTTCTCCACCAACAATCCATGCATTTGCTGCTACATGTTGTACTCTTTCTAGCTCCCTTTTTTCCGTGTTGAGTAGGCTGATAAACAAACAATGCATGCATGAGCATGGAGATCTGAGCCTCACAGTGGAGTGCACCCTAAGAACTGATCACTTTTCAGTTGCCACGCTAATTACTCTCCAAAGGAACTAATTTCTGGCACCAAGAGTCCAAGACGGCAAGAGGTCACAGCACCATTGACACCTAGGACAATGGAGGGCTTCTGCTTCGCGCGGTGCCGGTTCACGCGGCTCATGGCGGTGATGCAGCTGGCGATGGGCGTGTTCGTCATGATCATCACCATGGCTAGCCTCCACCGCTTCTACGCCACCCACAGCCTCCTGCCGGGCCTCGACGTCGATCCCGCCCACTGCACCAAGTTCCACACCGACACGGCGGGCTACGACAGCTTCGACATCCGTGCACTCGCGGACCGCGTCGACGACGTGCTGGTCCAGCTCGCTGAGCTCCAGGACAAGCTGGAGGCCACGGCGCTCAAGGTCGCCAAGAAGACCAAGAAGAGCAAGGCTCGGCGCAAGCCGCAAGAGAACATGACGATGCCGGAGTTCCGGCGGTTCCTGGAGGACGAGGTCATCCACCCGCTCTACAGCGCGCACATCGCCCTCCGCCTCATCCGCATCCCGCGCCCCGACGACGGGGACGGCGACGCCTCCACCACGCCGGCCGTGGACCCTCTCGTCAACTTCTTCACGGCCGAGGAGACGCGCAAGTACGTGACGGCCAAGGGCAACCGCGACGGCCTGCCCAGCGTGTACGGGACGAACCGGACGTACAGCACCATCGGCCACGCGTGCGTGCTCATGCGGCGGGAGCTCGACGAGTACATGAGCTACGACGTCGGCGCGCACTGCCCCGACGACTGGGACCTCGGCCAGCGCCTCATGCTTGGCGGCTGCGACCCGCTGCCGCGCCGCCGCTGCCTCGCCCCGGCTTCCAAGCTCTTCCACCGCCCGCTGCCTATCAACGAGTCGCTCTGGACGCTGCCCGACGACGGCAACGTCCGGTGGAGCCGCTACCACTGTCGTGATTACAAGTGCCTGTCCGCCAGAAACCAGCGACGCGGCTACGACCGGTGCGTGGGGTGCTTCGACATGGACCGGGAGAAGCAGCGGTGGATGGGCTCACCGTCGACCAACCGCACCGCCTCCCTCGCCGACTTCCATATCGACGACGTGCTGGCGGCGAAGCCAGGCGAGGTGCGCATCGGCCTGGACACGAGCGTGGGCACGGGCAGCTTCGCGGCGCGCATGCGGGAGCGCAACGTGACCATCGTGTCAGCGGCGATGAACCTGGGCGCACCGTTCGCGGAGACGATCGCGCTGCGGGGGCTGGTGCCGTTGTACGCGACGATGAGCCAGCGGTTGCCGCTGTTTGATAACACCATGGATTTGGTGCACACGGCAGGGTTCTTCGAGGGGTGGGTGGACCTGCAGCTGCTGGACTTTGTGCTCTTTGACTGGGACCGTGTGCTCCGCCCTGGTGGACTGCTCTGGGTGGACAAGTTCGCCTGTGCGCGCAAGGACCTCGATGACTACATGTACATGTTCCTGCAGTTCAGGTACAAGAAGCACCGGTGGGTCGTCTCCTTCAAGTCCAAGGACGAGGTCTACCTCTCCGCGCTGCTTGAGAAACCGCCAAGGTCATGATATGATCATCATGCTTTCTCTGGTTATTTGCATGTACTAGATGATCTTTGTAAATTAGGTCTGATTCAATCTAACTTGTGGAACAATAAATGCAAAGGATTTCAACGTGTTTTCCCAATCCAATTCAATATGATATCTCAAGCCAGTTTAACTGTGTCTAGTCTGGCTCCTCATACAAAGCTTGCAAGATGTACCAGAGAAAAAGCGCTCGGTTGTTTCCAAAATTTCAATTGTGTGGATGCAGAGAAATTAAGCTGGATTAATGGCATGCCATCAGGGCCTGCATCAGACTGGATAATCATTAATAACCTCCTTTCTTTATTAAGGGTACAATAGACCTTCTATTTCAGAGGGTACAATATAACACACACAACCCAACACACTATGTAGTTTTCTGTAATTATGTTTTTTCTCTCCTTTCCTCATCTAATACGGCAAAATTCTTGCTGCATTTCTAAAAAAATAACTCACACTCCGCACGCACACCACGTCCATACATATGTAAAGAAAGGGATTATGAGGCTCTAGCCTTCGGTGCGAGGGAAACACGTAGGCATACACATATACCTTACCTTTTTTGGGAAGATCTTAGAAATTATTGTGTGACACCACATTCGAACACTGGTGGGTAACGTCGCATTAGGCGGTCACAATAGAATCAGATTGTCAAACAATTGTTTGTGCACTGACACGAGTTCCCAAGTGAGATTTGACTAGTTTCGTTAGCAGTACAGTTCTAACTTGCATAAAAAAAAGCAGTACAGTTCTAACACGGTGAATTAAACCGTCGCCAAAAAAAAACACGGTGAGTTAAACGCTGTGCACACGAGACAAAACAACCACATATACTTTAACGGCTAGGTCAAAGAGCTCATGATTCAAGATGCTCTGACTTGCTCATCTGGATTAGCTTAATGAAGCTTTATGTGCAGATGTCGTAGAAAACAATTTTCGTGTGCTCATTCCAAGCCACATGGGGCTTGCTTGTAGTGGCGTCTCTTGGCCGGAGATGAGACGTAACTTCTCGGTAATTCAATTCGAAGGCATTTTTAATCTGATATAAAAAATGTGAATGAATCTGATATGAAAAATGAAAACATTTTACAACACTGATATTTCACTTTTTACGGCCAACTTACCTCATGTGATAACTTGATAGTTGATACACATCTAGGTCTTTAGTTATATTCACTACTACAAACGATGGCTTCTGATCGAGCCGCCTCTGTAGTGTCTAGCAAAGCGAGCCGCCTATGTAGATGCATCTTCTGAGGCGGCTCGCTGTCCAGTCGCCTCTACAATTGGCTCCGTAGAGGCCTCATTTTCAGAGGTAGCTAGTATCGTAGAGCCAATTGTGGAGGTCCCTCCTCTCTCTCATAGTTGCCGCTCTCTGTTCCCAACAACAGCCACACAGCCTTGCGCCAGTAGTAGCAGCCGCACCTTGTGCCTTCAGCCGCCACCGTCACCCCCTCCACACCAGCATCAGCAGCCAACCGACCCGAGCCCTAGCCAGCCCCCACGCCCACCAGCAGCAGCTGGCCTCACCCTAGCCTGTCAATTCAGGCCTCGGTAGGAAGACGCGTGACAGATCTATTGCGCCAACTTGGAATGTATAGTACACAACCTGAAAAGCCATTAGACAGTTCTGCTGGATATGGGCATATCATGTTAAAACAAGGATCTATCTATCCGTCACCCGAGTCACGGATCACTCAATTTTTTCTCCTCCCGACGGATCACTATTCATCTTCCTCCTCTCGATGCGTCGACGCCACCCGCCGCCCACCGCCCCGGCGAGACCCCATCGCGCCCGCGACAGCCACCTTCTTCCCCTCCCCCTCCCGCCGTCGCCAGCCATGGGCACCCCCGCCCCGCCCAGGCCCGACTGCCACCACCACCGTCAGAACCCTAACGCCGCCCTCCCGCCGTCCCCACCGCCTGGCAGGCCTACCTCCCCTGAGCCCCTTCTAAGGCCACCGAACTTGCGGAAGAAGAGGGGGGAGAGGCCGGATTTGAAGAAGAGAAAATTTGAGTGATGGATTGCTCCAAATCACTCATGTGAGCTATAGCTTTATCGTAAAACAATGACATAAAACAAAATTCTTTAGAACTCAGCTAATGGCGCGACTTAAAATTATGATAGCAAGAGTTAGCTACAACAATTAGCCCTATAATATTAATTTTCTACTAGAGCATTATTATTTTCTTTGAAGCGCAACCTAACATGTTTTTTCCTTAGCAAAGGTTGCAAAGAAAAGAAAGCTTGTTTTTCCTTAGGGAGTTACTGGCGCCCGGATGTCCAGTGTAGCTCCAAATATCGGACGCTCAACTGGGAGGGCCCGTGCATGGTCCAGTCGCTGTTCATGGGTGACGTCACTGCACCGGTCTCCCCTCCTTGTTCGCATACGACCGCACGAGTCCCGACCCATGGGCACCGGTCACAACCCAACCACTAGCGCGGGAGCCTAGCATGGTCTACATGTCACACCTCTGGGTCCCAGTCACTTGTCCAGCCTCTCTGGAAGCGTGCTGCAGATGCATCTGCTGGCCTCAGGACCTCGCATGGTCACCCATGGCGGCGCCTCAGCAGCTGCAGACGGCTGCGATAGGTGGGTTCCATTGCAACATGTGCAATACCAGATATACTTTGCAATATCCATATGAAACACTTGCAACATACGTCCAAAATAGTTGAAACACTTATAACGTACATCTAAAACACTTGCAAACACCTAAAAATACTTAAAAACATGTGTGTAGCCATTGCAAAACATATGCAACATCCAGATGAAACACTTGTAACATATGTATGAAACACCTGAAACACTTGAAACACATAAGCTTGCAAAATGCATGTATATGCAACATCCAGATCTACTTTTGCAACATCTAGATGAAATACTTGAAACATACGTGTATAACGATTGAAACATGTGCCATGTCCCGATCTACTTTTGCAACATCCCGATCTATTTTTGAAACATCGATATAAAACACTTGCAACATACCTCTGAAATACTTGAAACATACGGTTGCAACATGCACTTTCAGCGCAAAAACATTTGTTTGCTGCTTCAACGAATGGATGCTCGTCGGCTCGTGGAGGTCACCGGTGTGCTTGTCGGCAACGTGGAGCTAGGCAACGGCGCAGAGAGGGTGGGGTAGGGTGGCACGGGCAGCGGTGGCATATAGTGCTCGCCAGTGGCGCGGACCTCGGTGGCGCAGAGGGTGTGTGGGGAGTCGCGATGGACGAGGCGGAGTGGGGAGTCGTGCGGTGCAGACTCGTCTGTCCGTACGGATGCCTTCCATGGGAGGGAAGGGAGGTTGGTGGGGATCAGCTTGGAGCAAAGCACGGCGGCAAGGAAGACATGAGGGTGGATGCAGCGGCGCAGGAAGCAAGTACGAAAAGGAGGATATGAAAGCATCCGAAGAGCATGGAGTGGGGATTCTTTTTTATTAACTCAGGAGTGGAGAGTTAGCGGTGGATGAGGTGTCTGACGAAAAGATAACCGTCCTAACGCCCTAATCCTAGCGTTTCCGTTTTCCTTAGCAAAGTTCGCAAAGAAAAAAAAAGGTTGTTTTTCCTTTGTTGTTCATCGTTAGTTAGCAGCTGGCGACTCTCCTACCCAAATCAACTACAATAACAGATGATAAGGGCACTGTATAGAGAATAGAGAGAACTGATTGATCAGGGCACTAAAGAATCCATGCTCATAAAAAGGGGAAAGGTACAGTACGTAGAACTAATTCTGAAGATATGAAGTCCAATGGCTAGCTAAATTTTGCAGGCGAAGAGTATCACATCTCAAATGCTAGGACATGTTACCATACATAGGCATCTTCCAACACCATATACATTTTAGTAGTAGGAACATTAAAACTCCTGCAATGAGAAAAGCACACATGCATAGATGGTCAATACTCTATTATCCTCCCATTTCTTACGCCCATGCCCTGATCTGCAGGTGTCAAGTAGCTGTCGCGACGCGTTACGTGAAGCCTTGCACGGATACGATACTTGTGCTGCTGTACAGCTCTACAGCACAGTAGTGATCCTTATGCTGGACGGGGAACAGGAAGATGCGGTGCCGGACGGGGAACAGGAAGATGCGGACCGGGAAGGCCGCTCGACCAAATTTTTTATATTTTTAGCCATTTTTTGAAAGTATCTCACAAATAGACCCCTGGAGGAAAGATTTCAGAAAAATGGACCTTTAGCTCGGCGCCATTGATGCTGACGCTGAGCTAACACGTCTCGACGCCAGCGTCCCTGGCGCCGAGCTCAGCGCCGTAGATCTTGGCGCCGAGCTCGGCGCCAGAGTGACTGGCGTCGAGCCTTTATTACCTATGGGGCTTTGGGACCCGCACCTCTCTTCCTCTCTTCATCTCCCTCTCTCGCCCTAGCAGAGCAGAGCCGAGCTTCGCCGCCGCCGCTGCCCGAGCTCGCGCCTCCTCCGGCCGCCCTTGCTCGCGCCGCGCCCCGCGGCCGCCACGCCTTAGCGTGTAGGAGCGCCGCCCCCCGCACAGCGCTGCCGTCGCGGCCAGCGCCCCTCCGCCCGCGCCCCGGTCCCCTCGCCGGTTCCTACGCCCGCGCCGCGCCCTCTCCTCGCCTTGCCGGCCTCGGCCGCAGCCGCTGTGCCTCCCGCGCCCGTCGAGCCGGACTCGCCGCGCGGAGCTCCGAACATCCCGCGCCCCACCGCTGTCGTCGACCGCGCCACCTGCAGTGGCCGGCCATGCCACTGCCGGCCCGGATTGTCGGCCTGACCCGCGCCCATCGTCCGCTGCGACTCCATCGACGTCCGCGGATCAGTCGTTGGAAATGTAAAAATTACGAATATGCAATGTACCTGCTTAGTTGGCATTTGTTATTTACTAGTTAATGTGATAACTCAGGTAGTTGATTTAGTTCGTGATCTAGTGAGATATATATATAGATAGATAGAAACATAGATACATAGGTACATAGATATAGTTAGATAGCTATTTAGAGATGTAGTTACATATTTAGTTAACTAAATATGATATAGCTATTTAGTGAGTACACTATATATATATATACGTAGTTATTATCTTATTTACTTAGTTTATAGTTAGAAAGTACTTGTTAGATACTATCTATCATCTAATTTGGACTAAAGGACATGTGTTTCGTTACGTGTTTGAACTAGATGGACAACCTAGTGACCATATATCATGGAGGCACCATTGAAAGCGATCACTATGGATATGTTGAGTTTGTTGACATGCAAAGCGTGCATGTGCTATTCAATGATAGGCCTTCATTTAGTGAGATGGTTGCAAGGGCTTGGGAGGAGGTGCATTGCCTTGGAGATGATGGCATTACAGTTGATGGTGTACTGCACCTAGGTTCTCCCCCCAACATCTTCAGGCGAATGATCTCAATTGGTTGTGCGAATCAGTGGGAGAACTATGTGAGATTGGCTATGAAGAGCCAGCTGCAATGTTTGGATGTGGTTGTGCGTCGGGTGTTAGTTGATCCCATCCCTCATGGGTTTACCCCAGCAATGGATCAGCAGGCACACATCGACCCTCCCGTTCCGGAACCTTATCTGCATGTGGAGATTGCACCTACGGTTCCCGATGCTCAATCTGCCCCCAATGCGGTAGTTGGAGATGGTTGTCAGACTCATGTTTCCATGGCAAATCCTCCTTATGGGATCCCTTTGACATAGAATCATCCAAGTAAGTGTCTTAACCGCATCGTTTTTGGGAGCTTACCCCATTCCTTACATCTATTTCTTTCATTCTTTCCTCATTTCTCTACTTATGTTGCAGGAAACCTTCCTGAGAATGTGGATGTGCCCCCTGTTGCTGCGCAAGTGCACTTTAGAGATGGATTTCGTGGCTCCAATAGTGTTGAAATTATGCATAATTCGGAGCCATATGAGATGGCTAGGGCTCTTGATTCTGATGATGAACGCCCTGTTGGAGAGCTAACGGAGAGTGATGTTGAGATGATGAGGCGTATCTTTCTCGGCCACCGTGATCCTAGAGTTCACGAGTTCAACGATCTTGCTCATTCCGATCAGGCGTTTGTAGAAGGAAGTGATGATGAGCTCCTAGAAGCTCCTGAGGCTGGTCCTAACATGGTAATTGAGAATGGGAGGGTGTTCAATGACCTCCCTGCTTTGAAGAGGTGGTTGTAGGCTTTTGCAGTGATACAAAAGAGACCTTACAAGGTATTGCATTCATATGCAGAGCGCCGTTACACAGTTGTGTGTGACAAGGACTTTCGCGGTTCTTTCGGCCATTGGTTCTTAGGACCATACAATGTCGACGAAATATGGTCGATAGTCCATCTAGGGGTATGCCCATGATGGTAGATTGTCGGTAGACGGTGCGTGTAATCAGGAACCGGATGGTAACACAAGGCGCAGAGACAACGATTTAGATAGGTTCGGGCCGTCTGATCGACGTAATACCCTACGTCCTGTGTCTTTGGTATATTGTATTGATCTGTATGTAGATCCATTATCTTCCCTGAGGGGGACCCCTGCCTCTCCTTATATAGTCTGAAGGAGGAGGGTTACAAGTAAAGTATCCTATTTGATATTATTACAATATCTGGTACAACTTGTAATCTAGCCGTGTACGCCTTGATCTTACGGGCTGGGCCACCTCGGATGGTGCGGCCCATGTACCATCTTGTGGTACCCGGGGGTATATCCCCCACAGCTAGTCCCCGAGCGCTATGTATTCTAATGCGACACGCCATTTTAACCTTCTCCGAACAGTGAGGCTTGAGTTATTGACATCTCTGACCACCGTTGTCGCCGGAGAAATAGGTTGTCCGAAGAATGTATGGTGCTCTTAAGAAGAAAGAAAAAGATTTTTGTCCTGGGAAGTGTGCCCACTTGTATTTCTGAAAAGAAATGTAAGTGCGTCTTGAAGCGTAGCGTCTTTGATCATCAGAGGCGTAGGGGTCAAAAAACAAACACATTCACCGCAAGGTGAAGTGTGCCCACTTAGTCCCCAAGCCTGGTAGTAGGTGACGTAGGCACGTGGTGCCAGGGTCTAAAAAGAATTCCTAGTTAAGTTGAGAATCCAATCGTCGTACAGGCGATACGAGATGCACCGGTAGGTGCATCGTACCGATGTAGTCCCCGAGCTTGCTGGAAGGCGAGGTATGAGCCTTGTAGCAAGGTCTAAACGAGAAAGAATATCCCAACTGTATGCGAGTCGCCAGTCGCATGTAGTTGAGACACAAAGTCCCCTAGCTGTGGTCAGAGAGTGATCGAGGCAGTCCCCGAGCACAGGTCGAGGAGCGAGCGACGAAGTCCCCGAGCTGTGGTCGGAGAGTGATCGAGGCAGTCCCCGAGTGTAGGTCGAAAAGCGAGCGACGAAGTCCCCAAGCATAGCTCGAAATTCCTGCAATATAAATATGTAGAATGGTAGTACATGATGTATAAAATAATAAATTATGGAGAAAAAATTAGCGGTAAAGAAATAGCGTATGACGCTCAGCAGTCATTTGCAAATGAGCATGATGTGATAAAGCAGTTGGTGCTTTGTAAACATCAGTGTTAATGTGAAGTTTGTGTTTATACTTAATATAAACTACCCGACCAGTTAGTATGTAGCTAAGTCTCCAGCCCTAGCTAGCCTGTTAATCATAACGCGGGGCGCGGAGCCCGTGCACGTGTAGGAAGAACAAAGCGTCGCTAAGGAGCCGCTGCCGACCACCCATAACGCAGAGGGCAGACGCTCGTGCACGTGTAGGGAGGACTCGGAGATAGGGCCGTCTCTGGAGGCATCGAGCATCAACATGACTGATCGAGGATTTGCATTAAGTATAGTTGTATGTTATATTTATGATGGCATACATGGACAAACGTTATTTGAAGAATAATCATGACAAGGACGTTGTGGAGAAACGTCGTAATGAAAATTATATTAAATATAAATATTAGAAGTGTACTTATCTTTGGATAAAAATCTGGTCGATGGTGATAAAGTTGTCCGATCCTCGTACTTTTCGGCCTGTTGTGACGGTGGTCGCGGTTGTCATAGCACCGTTCTTTGTGGCGATCATCATTGCGACGTGGTCTGGTGGTCGGAGCTCGGCGGAGCCGCTCGGGACGTGGTCGAAGTGGTCTGGTGGTCGAGGTGGTCGGAGCTCGACGGAGCCGCTCAGGATGTGGTCGACGTGGTCCATGGTCGATGTGGTTGGAGCTCGGCGGAGCTACTCGAGACGTGGTCGACGTGGTCTGTGGTCGACGTGGTCGGAGCTTGGCAGAGCTGCTCGGGACGTGGTCGATGTGGCTGCTCGATCAGTTCGGTGGTCGGAGGGCTTTGTCATCACAAAACGCGTCGACGTCAAGTCTCATCAGGTAGTCAACGGAGGCCGCCGCGATCAGCAGGCCATGCTGAAGACAAATCGTCGATCCTGGTGAGACCTTGACGGTATCTAGGGAATTGGGGCTGAGCAGCAGTAGTGCCTCATGCGCACACGTAGAAACTTGTGCACATCCTGGTAGCCTCTGGATGAAAACAGCTAGCCTGTACGTGATACATATACACGTATATGCATGATTAGCTTGCATGCCTTCTATCTTGCTCCTTCCTAATTGGCTTATTGTTCGTTCGGCTGACTCGTTGAAGTAGGTGGATACGCCGGGTCGGAGCTCTAGTTTCATGGACGCATCTGGGTCTTGAATCGTCGAGAACCCAGCCGAGACTTGGTGCCGCCGCCTGACTCGGAAGCCAGTACTTGGGCGCAGGCTGGTCTACTGCAAGTCAAAATCGGACTCAGCTTGGCGCGACAGTTGTACCTCGTATGCATGGTGCTGTAGATGCACGTGGTCGGTGTTGACTTCGGAAGCAATCCAGGAGAGCCAGAAGTTGATCGGTCAAGCCGCTACAAAGCGTGTAGTCATGAACGCCGACGGTCACGGACCTGGGTGAAGTCCCGACACAAGCTGGAGGGTTGCCGTCGTGAAGCACGGGTTGCCGCCGTAGTAGATTGATTCCGTCGCCGAGTGATATCAAGCCTATCAGGCTTCTGAAGCACGTCGCCGTAGGAAGTCAGGTTGCCACGAGCGGCGTCGATCTTTAGATCCCATTTGGTTCGCCATAGATCAGCGCACACGATCCCCTAAAGGGGCCCCCTACCTGGCGCGTCACTGTCGACAAAATATGGTCGGCAGTCCATCTAGGGGTATGCCCATGATGGTAGATTGTCGGTAGATGATGCGTGTAATCAGGAACCGGATGGTGACACAAGGCGCAGAGACAACGATTTAGACAGGTTCGGGCCGTCTGATCGACGTAATACCCTACGTCCTGTGTCTTTGGTGTATTGTATTGATCTGTATGTACATCCATTGTCCTCCCTGAGGGGGACCCCTGCCTCTCCTTATATAGTCTGGAGGAGGAGGGTTACAAGTAAAGTATTCTAATTGGTATTATTACAATATCTGGTACAACTTGTAATCTAGCCGTGTACGCCTTGATCTTATGGGTCGGGCCACCTCGGATGGTGCGGCCCATGTACCATCTTGTGGTACCGGGGGTATATCCCCCACATACAACCACTCCTTGAAACGACACTTCGCCATTGAAAACACCTAAATAAGTATACATTAGTATATGAACACATATAGCTCAATATTTCAACACATACACTTTGCACTTACTTCATGCTTGTTTGGACACACAAACTCCAATGTATTCTCAGGGTTTATCATAGCTCGATCTCCACAATCGCACAGAGGAGGTTCCTCGAGTCGTCTAACTGTGGCTAGGTGCTTCTCCTTAACCATCATTGGCTGAGGGTTAGGGGGTGGAACCCACCGCTTGTCTGCACCTTCGATCCACTGAAAGAAAAGGCACCTCTCATGATCCTACACAACAAGATTCCAACAAAATATTAGAACCATACTTACACAAATAAAGAAAAAGGATAGTGGAAATAATTTCTTACATTAAAACGACTGCATGTGTAGAAGCAGCGCGCCGCTGTGTCTGGATGTTTCGATTGAAGAATATGGGCCGGGAAACCATAGTCACAGTTAGGGATAGGGAGGTCAGGAGGGACGGAGGCATCTTTGCTAGACGCGTCGGGGTATAATTCTCGAGGACGACCCTGTTTTCGCCAAAACTCCTCCCGAAACATTTCTTGCATCTAACAAAACGGATGTAATTTAACAAATATAAATCAAAACATCACAAATAAATGTCAATGAGAACCATAACTACAATACAACCAATTTCTTTCTAAGAATCGAAAGCAGTTAACATTAAACCCTAAGCCTAGGGTTTCCTATTTGATGCACAATAATGAACCCATAGCATAATTACATGCGCCTAGGTTTGCTAGTTTTTCCATGCCTTGGCAGCATCCTACGGTTGTATAATACATATATTGAGGGATAGAATGAAACCCTAAGTGATGACGATTATTACGTTCAAAAATCCGACTAATATATACCGAATCTATGCGAAAAAAACTAGGAGGGGAGCAAGGATACCTTACTCTCGAAGATCTACGGATCAAATCAAAGTTTTCAAGGTCCAATATGCCGATTCGTGAGGTAGGGTGAAGTGGGGAGAGAAAAAACCTGAGAGGGAGGAGAAAGAAGAGGAAGAACGCTCGGGCAGGAAGGTTGGGCCAGGGTTAAATGGCAGGGAGCTTGGCGCCGAGCTCCCTGCCATGTCACCTACCGAGCCCAGGAGCTCGGCGCCAGGGACGCTGGCGCCGAGACGTGTTAGCTCGGCGCCAGTATCAATGGCGCCGAGCTAAGGGTCCATTTTTTAAAATGCTTCCTCCAGAGATTTATTTGTGAGAAACTTTTAAAAAAGGACTAAAATATAAAAAATTCGGCCTGCTCGGCGGAGGGGTGCCCTGCTCGGCGGCGGCCCGGCAGCTGCTCGGCGGCGGCCCGGCGGCTTCTCGGCTATCCTTCAAACCTCATCTTCGGTGGCCTTGGACCTCCGCCGGCGAACGGCGAACCAGGTAAGCGACACAAAGGTACGTGCTTCTAGCAGTTTAGTAGAAGGAGACGGGACGGAGGATGAGTTATCGTGGGTCGTGGCAAGTCTCGGAAAAATTTAGAGGTTACCTTTTATATCTTTCATAATGGGAGATACATGCTTGCATTGTAATTCTAGATGAAGAACGCGTGATAATATTTTGTAGGCACGTTGACATTTTGTGGCCTTGACTTAGTCGTTTTATGGGTCGGGCTCAACACAACTGAATTGAATAGTGGGTAGCTAGTAGTAGCATGCATGTGATGCAGCAGCAAGTCAGACATATCTCGTCGGAGCAGCTAGATGCATGGTGTGAGACATCATGTAGATATGCATCCTCGCTCATCTGAACAGAGTATATACTAACTACAATTATAAATGCAGCATCGAACGAAGATATATATATATATATATATGTCTCCTTTGTTTCTAGACGACGACGTATGTATGCAGCGCGCATGCATGCATGGCGCATGGTAACGTGGATGCACGACGCATGAAACTATGCAAGGCACGACGCATGAAACTATGCAAGGAGTCTAAATTGGAGGAAGAAGATGAACGCGTGAGTACATAAATACTACTGGGTTTTGCATTTAATTTGCTCGAGATCAACCGGTGTCGTCAGACCTGGCCTTACTAAAATTTAAAGCATCCATGTGCTAGGCTGAATGTTGACTGAGTACGTACAGCTGCAGGGCTGCATGTAATTAACTAACTTTTGCCAGCTGAGTTCTTTTTCGAAAGATCTTAAATTTTTTCGAAAGATCGCCAGCTGAGATAATAAGTTGGAACGGCCGGACGACAGGTCCTTCGTTGTTTGAATCAACCATAAATACCGGCCAACTTTCTTTTGCAAAAATCACAGTACAAACACAGACGAGATCATACATATACACACACTCAATCATCTTTATGAACGAACGCACGGCACAGAAAACCAAGCTATTATCTAAAAAAACATGACCAAGGAAGCAAGCAATGCAAGCAGGGAAGATTCGTCTGCTGGCCTCCTTCTTCTTCCCTATAGTGTATCGTCTGCGCGCGTACATACGTCTCCATCTACATGGCTACACGTCCCATATGCATGCATGCTCATCTCAGTGTTTGGGCTGGTTTGGTTAATTTCCTTCTCCTGCATATGTTCAAGGAAAAAAAAACTTAATAACAACGCAATGCATGCAACTTCCTCGTGGAAAACAGCACTATGTTGCTTTCAGTATTGTTGACGCTTAATTATGTCACCACACTCGATAAGGAGCCAGATCGCTCAATGTAGGGACTAGCCGACTTTTAGGTCGGCCGGCGCCTAGGGGATCAGGTTATCCATTTTACAAGATTGCAAACATTCAAAAAGCACTTATCTAGCTATATTTTATTCACCTTTAAAAATACTAAAAATAGTACATTTCATATTTTTATAAAATACTACACTTCATGAGAAATCCAACAAAATTTGGTTCACCAAAATTGGACACTCCTAGCTCTAGGTGTCATTTTTTAAAGTTAACACAAAAATCTGGAAAAGAAATTAACAAAACCTAACACTGCAGTCAGTGACACCCGGAACCCAGCAATCAGCGGACCCCACTGTCAGCCACACAGAGACAGGTGCGGTGGTTTGACCAGCGCTAGCTCGCTGACGACGAGCTTTCCGGCGAAACCGACCCCACCATCGTGCTCTCCTCACTCACCCGCGTCGACTGGTACCGGTGGTGGAAGCACGGACACACCGGAGCGACCTCGTATGCCGGCCGTTACTAGCCACAGCAAGGCCCGGCAAGAAACGCATGGTCTTCGTGGTGACCACGTGAATCTACCGAGGCTATCTAGGTTAGTTGGGATGCGCCGACGGGGTCTGTCCACGTGTGCAGTGGTGCGGCGGCGAGAGCACGGCGGCAGATCTCTTCTGTTGGTCCCTGCGGCTGTGGCCCCTTTGCTGTTCGTCTCGCACAACAGGGAGCAGGGAGCAGGGAGCAAGTATGAAATATTCCCCTCACTAATCCCTTGGTAACAAAAATCTGGTTAATCTGAGAATAGAAAATAGGATTGGTAGTTGATTGAAGTAACGTCGCATTCTTGCTTTTGGATATCCAGAGATCTGGACTTGTAATACGTGGATATTGTCTTTTTATGTTTAGATTTGAGTTTTCCTTCGGTTTAGCTGATGGACAAGAGGGCCAAGATCTTGATTTATGCGGCTGCAGCTCATATGTTGCTTTCCATGATGGCAATTGTTGTTAGGTCTAGGAAAAGGAAAAGGAAAAGGAGTGAACGTAGACAGTGCATTAGCTATGGTCCAATGGAGGAAAGAGATAGAATGAGAATTGATTATCTGAACAATAAAATTTGGAAGAATGACATAACCTGTGTTAACATGCTTAGGCTTAGAACAGAGTCTTTCTTCCGTTTTTGTCAACATTTTAGAGATCGTGGCTTACTTGAAGACACCATACATATGTGTGTTGAACAACAAGTAGCAATGTTTTTAAATACAGTGTGACATAACCTTAGGAATAGATTAGTGGCCACTAATTTTGATAGATCTGGTGAAATTGTTAGTCGTTATTTCCACTTGGTCCTTCACGCGGTGGGTGAGTTAAGAGCAGAATATTTAAGGCCACTTTCACTGGAGGGAGTAAAAAAAGTCAAAATGATTTATAATTTAGAACGGATGGAGTACAAGTAAGAAGGGGAGCAGCAAAAGTGCATGTTCAGTTTGACGGCTTAGGCTTCAGGGCCCGACTAATCATGGCTTGTGATATTTAAAATAGTCTATATGTGGCGTGCTTCGTAACTGTTCCATTAACTGTTTCTTATTGAGACACTAACATTTAACAATATTTGTTCTTAATGTTTCTCACATTCCCTTTTCTAAAAAAGATGTTTCTCAACTTTTAAGTTTGATTTTTAATTTAAAATTTTGTGAGGTGATAGTTAACACCATAATTTATGAAAAAAAATGTATCATGGTTCTTTTTGTCATTATTTCGACATCCAATAATAAATAACACTGGAAATACAAAATGTGATACGAAACATAATGATGAAAACACATAATATATTTTTTTAAAAAATAAGTTATAATGTCTGCTATCACCTCACAAGATTTTAAATTAAAACTTAGCTTGTATGTGGAGAAAAAGAATCTTATTAGATGATAAAAATTTAAAGCCTCCTGTTGTTTTGCTAGTTTCCGGTGGGTAAATCGTGCTAAAAAAAAAACCGGGAGTACGTGCTCGGCTGCACTTCTTTGTAAGGCTGCAGCTGTTGCTGTTTGCAACACTATTTTTTACTGTGTTGCATTACTACTTTGCAGCAGCTACAGTGTAGGCTGAAAATCACCGGATTAGAAATAACTACACCCAGTGACACTATGCAAACCGAAGAGTGTAGAACAGATAAAACTCGTACAAGAACATGGAAAGTGATCGAGGAGTCAGAATTGGAATGACAGTCACCATATGGATCCGCCATCGACACGGACAGTCTGACTGGGCGTCAGTTTGATTATCGTCATCCTCCTCTCTTGTATCACTACTAGGCAAGAACAACACTTCATCGGTCTAAGCATGCAGAGAAGCGCAGACTACAGAGCACAGAAGGGAGCGATGAGCAATAGCTGCTCAAGAAGAGAGATACTAGGAGAAAACCAGGACAAATAGGGCATGCAGAAGAGAGATACTAGGGATTTTTATGTAAACATTCTAGGCATTTTTATGTAAACATTTTAAATCTCTCTCTCTCTCTCTCTCTATATATATATATATATATATATATATAGAACTACTACCCTGTAGCTGGCTACAAAATAATTTATTCTGTAGCCACTTTGAGTTACGATAATTACTATGTTAATTTATGAGATTATAGTAACTCCTTACTAAGTGGTTTACTATAACGTTATGGTAAATATCTTCCTGTATTATAGTAACCCATATATAGTAAATATATATTGACATTATCGTAAATTAGTATATAAAATTATGGTAAATGGAGGTGGCTACAGAATAACTTATTCTGTAGCTGGCTACTGAATAGCCTCTCCCTATATATATATATATATATATGGAGACACACACACACACACCCCGGATGAGTCTCCTCTGACTTGTAAAGATGATATTGACTTTAACCAACAAACATTGGTTATCTCAGGATCACATATTTCAGGAACTTTCTTGTGAAGAAAGTGATCAATTAAATTTGAAGTAGAGATGGCGCATGGTGAAGAACGTCGTCATGGAAAATTTCGTCAACCACATGGCTGCTTATCCACTTGAAGCTTAGTACTTTGATTTCCCTAGTGGTTTAGCTTTTTAATTGGGAGAGCTCGATCTCATGCAGCTAGAGGCTGAAACTGTAATAAAAGATTTAAGGGCCTAACAGCGAACAAAAGGTTTAGCTACGTAACTGTCAGAAATCTGAGAGGGCTAAATCATAAATAAAAAGTAGTGCGAGGGACCAATCCTGAGAACTTCGAGGGCATATCTACAACGAAAATCTGAACCACCAGGGACCATCGCGCAAATCCACAAAAAAAATCCGCGAGGGCTCAATCGTGAAGAAAAAGTAGTGCTGAGGGACGAATTTGCGAACTCCGAGGGCATATCTGCAAGGAAAATCTGAACCGCCAGGGACCAGCGCGCAAAAACTCAAAAAAATTTGGACCATTTCTCGATTTGTGCGTGTCATCCTTGCGCAGGGGCCATGCTAATCTTCTCTGTATCGTTCCAATTTTATCGGATGTCTCCGAAGAGACGAAGCAGTGCTTGCGCCTGGCGTTATAAGCTGCGCTTCTTCTCCTTGGCTCGACGATGTGGAACTAAAACGTTTGGCTTGTTGTTGCCCCCCGCGTTGCTCCACCGACGGACTGCTGCTACCTGGGCTCCGGCCTCCGGCGCGGTGCTACTTGTTGGGCCACGGGCTATGTTTCGACTTTCGACGGACTGCTGTTTGGGCTTCGTCGCGGTGCTTCGTATTGGACCATGGGCCATGTTTCGCCGTGGCCTTTCTGTGAGGAAGTTTTGGCACATTCACCACTACTCCGTCAACGCCCTGACACTGTCTCCTCCTATACTACTACTGTGAGCAGAAGGAAAAAAGTTACAGTACATAAATCCTGACGAACTCCTGCGGACACCATTATTTTCTAGACAAACACGACTAATCATTACTGTTTCCTAGTAGTATATTATTCATTTATATACCGGCCCAGTTTATAACCGGGCCAGGGAGACGAGATGAACAGTTTTAAAAGTTGAGGAAGATGTTTTTGCCCGGTTTTAGAGTTCATGGAGGAAAAACGGACTTGAGGAGATAATGTGGACTTTTTTCCTATTTTTCACTCTTCTTTTGGACAGTTTGGGCTCAGGGTAGATCTCTTTCTTTTGGACGCGTATTATTTCCGCTTCTTTCCGAATTCAGACACATATATATATATATATATATATATATATATATAGGGAGAGTATATTCAAACACTGGGTATTTTTCTTTATATATATAAGAACAGTCTCCTAATCCAAGAATTTTGGCAAGATTGAGAAAAATTAATCTCCAACAACTCTCAAATCCACCTCATAATCTTTTGGCACTCGAAAAAAAAACTACCCCCCACGCACGTATCATGACATGCGGAACAAGAAGAAAAAATAATTAAAACCAGAAATCTGGCCTCGGTCAAGTCGAATCATATCGAGCAGTGTCCTACAGTCCTTGATGTCGTGTCCTGGCAGCAGTCCATCAATGGCCATGCATCACCAGCCAGATGTAGCTACGGACCGCCAAGCTCCTGGGGCTTTGCTAGAAATTCCCAAAGGCACACACCTGCGCCAGAAGAAAGCCCTCCATCGTTTGTCATTTGCCTCACACACCCCAGGAGGAAAAATAGGTAGACCACGAAAATACAACTTTGCCCTAGTTATGTTGTCTATGATTGGCTCTCCACATCTTTAAAAAGGGTATTATAGTCATTTGATATTTATTTCCACGTGTCAAACTCATCCCCATGCCAAACAAGAGAATGTTATAAAAACTTGTATCCCGGCCCTATACCATATCCCACCCCTTCTTATCAAAACTAATTTCCCTATCCCAAAACCCGTTGCTCATCCAAAAGCCACCTGAGAGAGTATTGTGAATAAATGAAATATAGATTTAAGAAGTATATATGAAGGTACAACTATAACAAAAACGCTAGGGGTGCTCGTATTTCCTAGAAATGCCTAGAATATTTGGAAAAAGATTGTTTTTTGTAAGAGGGAAAAAAAGATTGGTCTTTCTATTCTCTCATAAGAGTAGTGGTGGGTAAAATCCTTGTGTAATGGGTGTAAGAATGAGCAGCGGCTTCAATGTTTACATGAAAATGCCTAGAATGTAGAATTGTTTCTTTCGCATTCGCAGGAGGCAAAAAAAAACTTATTATGTCAAGGTTTCAACCAGTAAAGGGAAACCGGACATGGCCAGGCCGTCCTAGCCTAATAATCATCGGGCTTGGCAGCCGAGTCCAGAGGTTCAACCACCAGCGAAGCTAGCAGAGGAAACGATAGTAGTAGAATGATCGTGCATGGTAACCACGGTCACACTTTTAAGTAGCGCATTTTGCTTCTGGGCGAGCAAGGTGGTACTAAAATATAGGTTCAGTCAGCCAGGCAACAAAACTAATGGGACGATTTTAATGGGCCAGACCCAGTCGTTTTCTGCGAGTAAAAGGCTATCGCCCGTGCTTCTCCATTTTTGTTTTACTACTTGTTTCTACGAGTAAAAGGCCAGCCGTCGGTGGAGGTTGGGGCTGGCCCTACTCCCATTGCAGTAACCGGATGTCTAATGGTGTATTTGGATCGTGGGATATCTAGCATGGGATATGGATATCCCTAGATGAGGGCTATTTGGTTCTATGTATAAATTGGGCATGAATATACAGAACATGAGTATATTCCCCTTAGATGTTGTATACTGCGGCCACAAGAAAACGAGCGGAAGAGCTTATCCAGGGTCAGCGCGGACGCGCGGGAAACAAGGGCGGGAGCGCGCGCAGATTTTTCTCACCTCGCGTCATTATCTTCACCGTCACCACTCTCCTCCAGACTCCTCTCTCTCCACTCCTGCTCTCTACACAGGGCGGCGCTGCTCGCCTTGCCCCCGCCATTCGTGTCACAGAACCGTCCAATTTATAAGAGCACAAGTACAATGGCAGCCCGCAAACGGTCGCACTGTCATACTTGAGCCCATATAAACCCGGTAGTCTGTCGAGTACCACGATGGGTCTCGATAAACGATCCACATACAACCAAGATCGTACATGATTCAACATACATGTCACATATTACAGAAAGTTCACAAATACATTTCCATCATCAGAGTACGAAATAAAGTTATTACAAACCAAGTTCAATAGAGTAGTAATAGCGGAAGCAAATTAAGTTTGGAAACTAGCATTTGTCTCATAGTTCAAATACAGTGCCAGCATAGGATCACAGTCCACAAAAGCATATAGAAGGGTTAATAAAGATGTCTGCCCGAGGCTTACTCCTCATCCATGGCGAGATAGAAGCAATTCTTGCAATATACATTATATACTGTGCCATCTGCAACAATAGGAATAAAATCCTAAGTACGAGAAGGTACTCAGCTAGACTTACCCGTCATAAACCAAAAATAAATTGACTCCAAGGATCATGCAAGGCTTTATAAGTGGAGGTGGCTTGACAACATTTTGCATAAAAAGCGATTAACTCAGTTATACAATTATAGTTTCGTCATCAAGTTAATTATAACTATCCATCTCTAGATTAGCAATTATCCTATGCCAAACATGTGGTATATTATTTTAAGAGCATACAATAGTAACCATAGCAGGTATAGTAATTTCATATTTATCCGAACCATCATATTCCATAATACAATTACTACGATGCTGGAGCTAGCCAAGTTTCTCACTATCCGGGAGAGACGACGATTCGAATTGTTTTCAACCAGCTAGGAATTTATTCCTAACACAAACCCAGACAGACCAGATCATTAGTCGCCTTAGGTCACCTTTGGTACAACTCAAGTGCACATTTCGCGGGTTCGCCCAGCGCCGCACAATCAGGGACAACCAATTGACAGGACGTTCAGGCCTAGCCTGCTCTTGGGCTCACGTCTGGCTCCCCGCATATCCTTACTACCATCCAGAGTGCGCACTCTTAAAGAGCGGGGCCCGGCTTGAGTTGAGCTACTCGGCTTCACAGTCGGAATAAGTTATCCGGCCAGCTAAGTGATAGGCATGCGTTCAATTTTGTCAAAAAGGTCCAACAACGGTACGGTTCTTATTCGGCACAAACAGAATCACATGAGTCAACCTACACATAGACTCCGTCCGGACTCTATTTACTTTTACCCCATGGTTCTTTTTCACGACAGCAAATATAGCCAACCGTGCTTTGGTATCCACCTATATCTCGTAGGTGATAGGAAATCACCCGACTTCTACCGGTCTAAGCATGGCTAAGCATATATTCGATCCTGGACCTACATCGGGTTAAAGGTATATTTTTGGATAAGGAAATTATATGCATCAAGTGGTTCAAATCAACTCTTATAACCTAATGCATCAAATATAAATGACTCAAGTATTATTTTGTAAAACAATGGGAGACTTAGAATGCTTTGGGGCTTGCCTTTCAGAAAGAAAGTGTGACGGTGATCAGGGCACTTCGGGAGCTCTTCTGGATTCTGCTCCTCTTCTTCGGGAGCCGCGGCTTAAGGAATCTCCTGCTAGTCCCTTTCCTCTTCTTCGTTGAATTCCAACAACGTTATCTCCTGTGTCGATCCTATATGCATGAATATGACATAAGATATTGTGAATACATAGATGTTGACAAGTATAGTATGATAAAACATGATGAATGCATCCTTGTAAGTAATTTCAACAGCATGGTGTGAAAGTAATAACAAGTGCATCATATTTTACTGAGTAGGTGCATATCTCTTCTCTATTACTTAAGCAAATACTCATGTGACTCATTTACCGAATTACAAAACAGCAGCTACTTATTTTAACAATAACTGAAGTTATATATATCGAAATCATATGAATGTGGACATTCTGGAAAGCTTATGAAATTGTCTACAACTTCCTTTTAATACTTTTAAGGTGATTCAACAGTTATCCAGGTCAAACAAATCAGTCAATTAAACCTGTCCAGAAAGTAAACATTTCAGACAGCAAACTTGTAATAGCTAGAACTCTGAAACCCTAAGTCCTATGACCATGAAAATTTAACACCAAGTAGATTAGTAAGTTATCTACAACTTTGTTATTAAGAAGTTTTACAGCAAAGATCATTATCCATATGAAATCATCCACACAATCAAAACTATACATGCAACCCTTTATTTGAATTATAAAGTGATAATTAGTTAGTTGCATACAATCAATTGCTTGTAAGCCTAACATCAACAGTTACTATGCGTCATAAGAACCATAGAAAACATCATGGTCAATCCCAATCTATTTATTGAAATGCCTTTATTAATTTAATTAGATAATTTAATGTAAATAACAAACATACACAAAATATGCACAATAAATTCTCAGAAAATTACAGTAGCTTCCTAGTGCTCACAATAGACTACTATGAAAATTTCATACCATTTTGTCATGTATAACATCATATGCAAAAATGACAAGCTAGCAAGGGTTAATTTAGTGAAAATAGTAAACCCTATAGAAAAGTATCAAACAACAGATTCTATATTTTTCCTAGCTTCATATTAATGCCATGATACTATACAAAAATTTTCATGCCAGTATGTTACATATTTTTACCCCTACAATTTTTTAGAAGCTACCATTTATTAATAGATAAATAGAAATATCATATTTCCATTAAGTTTACTGCAAGCTTACTATTTTTCCTAGCTAGAGTATGTTAATACAAAACCAACAAAATTAGAATCACAATTTTATCATTTTTCTAGCTCAAGATATCTAATTTACAAGATTGTAAACACTCAAAAAGCATTTATCTAAACACATTTAAATACCCAATAAAAATATCAGAAACTATACATATCATATTTTTATTAAATATTACACTTTCTAAGGAACATAACAAAATTTGGTTCATAGGATTTGGATCTCTAGAACTCAACTTATCATTTTTTAAAGTTTGCATCAAATCTGAAAATAAATGAACTATCCTTTCTATTCGAGTCACTGACAGCCAGGGTCCACGCCTCAGACGGGCCCACACGTCAGCGAAAGCAAAAACAAGGGACGGCGACTGACCAGTGCTAGCTCATCGCCGACGAGCTCTCCGACCAACCCAATCCCATCATCGTGCTCTACACATCAAAACGCATCGGGTGACCTAGGTAGTGGAGGCGCGGGTGCACAGGAGACACCTCGTCGCCGACCATGGTAGCATGGCGGCACAGCGCTGCGGTACACCGACCATTGCGGGCCATGGCGAGGCTAGGTAAGTAGCGCACAAGCACCACGGTGACCATGCAAATCTATGTAGGTGACCTAGGCTACTCAAGGTGCTCCGACAGGCTCCGACCACGTGCGTGGTGGCACGGAGGTGGGAGCGCGGCGGCACAGGTTGTCGTGCTCCGCGCTGGCGAAACCACTATTCATGGTAACATCATGCAACAAGTAAGAACACATCCTAGACAAGCCCAAACACTAAGAATCAACAGCAAAGCACGAGCAAGCCAAGCGACGACGAGCTCGCCGTGAAGGCGGCCATGGACGTCGTGAGTCCAGCGAGGACAAAAATGGCGAATACGCCCTCACCGAACCTCCTCCGGTGCTGCAATCATGTCGAGGAGGTAGAGGGGAGTGTGGCGCAGCTATGTGCGAGATGGAGACGGCAACGGTGCAGTGGTGTGGGTGCAAGGCGACAGCTGTAACACTCCGGTGTTATGCCAGCATTTAGGCACTGCAAATTATACATATCATGCATCATCAAGCATCCTAATCATACATGCCTAATCATGTAAATAACAACTGAAACACTGCTTCAAAACATACAAAACATGTTAGTGAAACGTCAATGTTGCATACACCTGTTTAAGAGTTATTTTGCCCTGATTATGTTGCTAGGCTAGTAAAACATGTTTGGCTATCATGGTAAATCATCTAGAAATGTTTAGCATAATTTTTGGATCAAGGTTTGTATTTGAATTTTGCCAAATTTTGCTTTTAAAAACAATTCTCCAAAATTAGGGTTTTGAGTTAAAATTGACTTTAATTTTAGAATTCAAAATCTATCAAGAATTTGGCTTTGGTCATAAAAGCAAAGTTGTAGAGAATTACATTCTAATCAATTTTCATTTTTGATACATTTTCAAAAGATATCATTTTCTTGCTCAAAATGATATTTGAAAGCTGGTATTTAAAAATTTCTTGAAAATCTAAATTGAAAAAGGGCTTTTCTCACTTCGCGGGCCGCCGCCTCGTTTTCGGCCCACGGCCGAAGCCGGCCCGGCCTGCAGCCACGAGCCTCCCGCGCTAGCGCCACGTGCCTCGCCAGCCTAGCCCAGCCCAGCCCAGCCCAGTGCCGCGCCTGGCCTGCCTCCACACTCGCCCACCCGCTGACGCGCCGCGCCGTGCCCCGACCATGGCAGGGCAAGCCCGCCGCGTGGCGGCCATGCGTCGTTGACGCCACCGCGCGTCGCAGCCAGCCTGCACCCACGTCCATGCACCCGCCTACACCTACCGACCACGATGCGCTCCTCTCCACTCCATCCCGCGTGCTCTCTCGCTCTCCCGTGCCCGCCTCTCCTCACCGCGGCCAACGAGCACCACCGCCACCCGCCGGTCAAATTCGTCGCCTCTCCTCCACCTCGGACAGCAATCGTGCACCAGTAGCTCCGCCTCGCTCTCCGGCACGTGGTGCTCATGCTTGTGCCGACTGTTAAGCCCAGGTAGCGCCTTCTAGCGCCTCGCCACCGTCGGCCATGGCGTCGCCGTGCTCGGCCACCGTGGAAGACACCCTTCCTCCCTTTCTCCTCCCTGCCTAGCTACCTGCCTGGATTCGCCAACTTCGCACGAACCACATGCGCCCACTAGCATGCCCTGGCATGGCCGGCAATGGCCGTCGGCCCCATTGGCCGAGCCGCGCCGCCGCGACGTCACGACGCCGACATGGCTTCGCCTCGGCCGAGCTTGGCCAAAGCGGCCATGGGTCGAAGCCCCTGCCGAGCCGCCTCCCCTTCCCTTCGCTCGGGCCACACAGGCCAAGTGTGGCAGTGGGCCGGCTGATTCCCGCGGGCCGGCCCAGTAGCAATAGGAGGATTCGTTTTCAAATTTTCTTTATTATTTGAAAATAGAAATGATTTGAAAAATGTTTGGATACTTAAATTTGCTCCAAATCTGTTGAAATAAATTTTTCTAGGTTTCTTATCACCAGATCTACTTGGGAAAATTATTGCATGTCATTTTTGGGATACTTTTTGTAGGACTTTATTTAATCATGGATATTGCTGATAACTTGAAAAATGTGTAGAAAAATCTATGGGCTTCAGAAAAATATGATTCCAAGTTTGTTAATCTTCTTATGTAATGTACTTCCTAGGAAAAATATGTGTCATGCATGTACTATAGAAATATTTTGAGGTGTAGTTCAAGTACCTTTAATGGCTGATTTTTGTTATTTTAGCTAGAGAGCAAACTTTGTATAAAACATGCATGTGATAATTTTTGTACAATAATTGTATGCTATGAAGAACATAGGAAAAATGCTAACTCTGTTGTTTGACACTTTTCGCAGTACAAAGTATTTTCATGTTCATAATCATGCCATAGCTTGTTATTTTTGTGTAGGCTAATCCACTCATTCAAATACCATGAAAATTTGATAGTAGACTATTTAGGGTAGTATTGTGCTATAGTGATTTTCTAAGATTTTTCTAAGCAATAAAAATAGATATTGCTATTCAAACCTATTATTAATTAGGATTTAATTAAGTGTCGCTTTTTGTGTGATTAAGACATTAGTAAAGCTTTGGTGTATCTTTGAAGCATTTAATAAGATGTGTTGATTTAGAATATTAGTAGTAGAAGAGAATGTAGTAGATGACATGTGCTTGTAGTATATGTTCTTGGATGATGTTGACTACCTTGCATTCAAGCATATCCCTTGTATTCATCTCATCCGATGCACCGATTGCATAAGCACTTACGCACATTGCATCATACAGGATCGCAAACCGAGAACCCAGTCGTCATACCCGAGGAGCCCGAGGAGTAGCTCAAGGTGCAGCCACGGGAAGTGCCCGAAGCCGACGAGGAGGACGTTGAGGAACTTCTAGAGTGCCTCTGAAAGGATCTAGGATGTCGCCTAGAGGGGGGTGAATAGGCGTTTCTAAAAAATCAACACCTTTAAATGCGGAAACGATTAGTAATAGGAGTTTCCAAAATAGAAACTCCAAATCAAAGTAATACAACCCCTCACAAGTTAGCCACAAAGTGTATAAACGATACTAGATAAACCTAGGGAGCCAAACAGCGGCAACCAAAGAGTTGAATCAAAATGCACTAGTCTGTTAATGTCGGAAGTCCCGACGTTTGGGTCAGAACTTCCGACGTGTCGGAAGTCCCGACAATTGGGTCAGAACTTCCGACGTGTCAGAAGTCCCAACAGTTTGAGTCAGAACTTCCAACGCAAACTGTCAGCACTTCCGACCCCTGCGGGAAATGAACTACAAGTGCTAAAATGAACTTTGTGATGCCGATAACTTACAAACCCACTTCCTAGTGGTAAGGTAAGGTGTTGGGTCACTCTCTTGACGTTGATAAGCCACCAATCCGTAGATCGAATCCCAAACCCTAAGAAATAGCTAGAGAGAGGGAGACAACCAAATACAAGTAATTTCGAGCAAATCACAACAACAACAAGCACGCGGGAGACAAGAATTTATCCCGAGGTTCGGCAGCCCCACAAAGGAGCTCCTACGTCCTCGTTGTTGAGGTGACCACTTTGGTCGGAGTCTCTTCCACCTCCTTGCCTCACTCAAGGATACCACAAAGGTCACTTGAGTTTCTTCACTAGAAAACAAGGGTAATACAAACTTCCCAAGGCTCTTCCACAAGATGGAAGCTCTTGGGCGACGCTAGCCGGCTAGGGGAAAATCCCCAAGAGTAACAAATGCAAATCAAACCGGCTTGACGAAGAAATCAAGTGCTCAAGCTTGCTCCAAGTGTTTTTCTCACTCAATCCACTCTCCAATCACTCAAACCCTTTGGGAATCGAAGTTGGAAGTAAGGGAGTGAAGAGAGGGGAGCCTAGAATGCTTGGGGGCTGTTTGGCCGAGTGTTTGTCGCAATGAAATGAGTGGGCAACGGTTAGAAGTGAGGAGAGGGGTATTTATACCCCAAGTGAAAATCAAACCGTTCAGATCTACGTCGGAAGTTCCGACGCAGATCTCGGGACTTCCGACGTATGAAGAAAACACTGTTCACAACAGGTCAGAAGTCCGTGTGTGCAAGTCAGTGTCGGAACTTCTGACAAACGTCGGGACTTCCGACGGTCATCACTTCCGACGTACGTCGGGACTTCCGACGGTCATCACTTCCGACGTACGTCGGGACTTCCGACGGGCACAGTTAAACAAACAGCCAACACCGCTGAGGCCGGGACTTCTGACTGTCGGGACTTCCGACACACGTCGGGACTTCCGACTGTCGGGAGTTCCGACACACGTTGGGACTTCCGACATCCACAGTCACCGCGCAGGCTGTGACTGAGAGTCAGCACTTCCGGCAAGAGTCATGACTTCCGACTGTCGGGAGTTCCGGCTTACGTCGGGACTTCCGACACCGACAGTCACAGAAAATTATTCTATGTGCTCGTGAAGTGCTAGAGTGTCTCATTATTGATTTAGTTATTATGCTTGAGCACTCTATCTTCCTCAGACCACCTAAACTTGCATCCCTCTTAATAGTACGGCATTCCTATTAACTCAAATTTAAAAGTATAAGGAAATTAAACCTTTTGAGTTGATCTCTTTGAACCGAAGCCGTGTTTTCCAATCTTCATCAAGTGAGGGTGCCAATCATGTTGATATTGATCTTTTCACTTGAGCATAGCCATCTTGAGCACGTGACTTGATTCCATTCATCAAATATGAATAACTCCAAATGCATCAAGTCACTTCCAACGCTTTGTCTAATATAGGTTTGATCCTCCACATCAATATGACTATCGCAGCTTGATTAGTACCTCAACTAAATGCAAGTACTTCCTTCTTCACCCTAGCTAGGTTCTTCGGCCGCCAAGCCGTCGCTTGCCCTTCACCCTTGCTTAGTACCTCAAAGCCTTTCCTTGCTATCTTCACCATCTCAAGCCATCAAGTCACATCTTGTGTTGAATCATCCATTCATTTGTATTGTTGTCTTTTTCTTTTCAATTTAGCAAGCTTCAAATATGAGACCATTCCATATGCAATCCCTCATGTCTCATTAATTAACTTTTATCGTGCTTGCTTTCACATAGATCATTGAAATCCCACAATAAATAAGCCTTCACATGAATTCCATTTGCATTGTTGTCTTATGCTTGAACTAGATTGTTTATACAACAATACATCAATTCTTGGCTTTATACAATTTCATCAAGTATCTGTGAGATAATCAATTTCCTGTCTACACTTAGCAAACGGGTTAGTCCTTTAATCACGTTGTCATTCAATCATCCAAAACCCACTAAAGGGCTAGATGCACTTTCAATCTCCCCCTTTTTGGTGATTGATGACAACTTGATTAAAGCTTACAAAATGATATAAACATTTAAACTTTTGGGTTCAATGATTTATGAGAGGCTCCCCCTTAATATGTGCTTATGATTAGAATTCACAAACTGACCTCAAATGTCAATTGCACATATTAAAACAAATAGGAGACTCCCCCTAAATCATTGCATCCGTGGGGTGCATGTGTGTGTGACAAAGAGAAACTGTGATGCATATGACAAGATATATCATACAAGAATAAATATAAAGGCATCACATCAAATATTTTCATTCTAGCATGCATAGTCCTTATGAAAATAAATATGACACATGTAATTCACACATAGCACTCATTACAAATTTTCTCAAGTCCAGATACCACCGATATATAAAAAAGATCATGTCTCAAGAGATACATAGATAAAGCATAAGTGAGTCTCATCTTTCACATGATACAATCTATCTCAAATCCAAGATACATCAGTGAAGCTCAAAAACAAGAAACGCAAGAAACGACAGCCTGCAGTACATATCTTCAGGTACAAAGATAAGCAAATGAAACTATCCTGAAGCTTTAATCAGTCTCTCTCCCCCTTTGTCATCTATCACCACAAAGGTCCAACAATGACATACTAAGGACAAAGGGGCTACAAGCTGTCACACAAAGCACAAAGGGTGCTTAAGGTTCAAACTTTGTACTAATCTCTCCCTTTGTATTAAACTCTCCCCCTTTGTCATCTTAAAGAGGTTGTACTTGTCACTTGTTTGCAATTCAAAATAGATCAAGTACATGGGTTCACTAGCTCATGAACAAACTCATACACTAACCACTAGATCATATAATCATTCAAGCAATAGTGGTAGTCTATGAATCTAAAAATTTTCATTTGTAATGCATGATCTTATAAGCATGTACTATATGCACTAACCGCATACTAGTAAGGGATGAAAATGATCATGCACAATACAATGATACCTTTGCTATGTTGGAGAGGAAGATAGTCATATAGATTTCAATTCATTTCTCCAATAGCACCATGAAGTCCAATTATAAGCTTGGTGAAGACCAATAGATGCCAATTCTTTGAATTCCTATTCTTCACCCATATGAATTGAGAATCACTAATGATCAAGTGCACTCTTCTTGTTGTGGTTGGCTTGCTTCTTCTTTGATCATTGCTTGCTTGAGAGAACTAAAGATGCACCACTTGTAATACCACTTGAAATTTCATGATACCACTTGAAATTTCATGACTTGTTCTCTTTTGGGTGTTGCTTGCTTTTTAGACCAATCTCTTGATTTTCTTCAACCAAGTATCTCAAATGTCCCTTTAGATTACCACTTCAATTTTAGCCATCCAAGCCTAGAGTGAAGTGACCTCTGTCCAAAGAATCATCCTTGATACTCACTTGAAATAACTTGAAAGGAAACCACTTGATCCACTTGAAAGATTTTGTTTGATTGATCCGTATTGTTGGACTTAATTTGATGAATAACTTTGAATCCTTCTTTAAGTCCTTTTCTTTCTATCAAAAGATCTCCAATTATCATTAGAACTTAAACTTCATCTTCATCTTGATCTTGGTCTTGATCTCTAGCTTGAGTACCAAATGTGTACCAGATACACTTCTTCAAACAAATTGTCTTGTATTCATCATTTGTCATGCTTCTATCTCAAACCAAAACCAAAACATAGGTACCTCAATCACTTATAGATATGATTCTAATTTGAGGACCTTTGAATCTAAGTGACTTTTGATCAATCCAATAATTGTCACTTTCCTGGCAGATTCTGTACTCTTCAAAGAATAAATCATATCTCCCAAAGTACATATCCAAAAACCACAAAATTTGGTGAAGATGTGACACACTAAGCCTTCTAGCAGCTGTAAAAATTTTAGCTTCTTTTGACTTCTATATTGCTACCAGATTTCATATTTTTCCACACTGCTACATGCTGAAAACTGCTGCACTATAGCTGACAAGATCTACTCCAAATCCGAAGTATCACTTATCCAAATCTTATGAAATTTGCACAGCAACTAATACCATAAGTGTAGAGCATGCAGACCAAGTTTCAAGCCAATACAAATAGATTTGGTTGCTCAAACATGTTAATGATCACTGCTAGCTCAGATTTTCAATATTAGACAGATTTCAATAATTGAGCTATTTTTCTCCAAATTGAACCAAACTTGAAATCAACTTGTTTGAATACTCTCACAAGATATATGTCCATTCAAACCACTTACTAGAAGAAATCTTATGAACATATCCAATCAAACCAACTTCAAACTTGATTACTTAAGCATTTAATCCATTCAAACATCTCATAGCAAGCAACATATGCATATATATATCCAATTCAATTAACTCATATGCACCCAAATAAACTTTGATCAACAAGAGATATACCTTGATAGCTTATGATCATCTTTGCAAGCTGCAACTCCACTTATTTGCAGGCCTTCAAATACATCAATAAATTCCCACAACTTGAATATGACACTTGTATGTTGATAGCATATGGACTTCAATCAATTTTGACTTGGCATTGGGATAGAATTGCACTAGGTTTTAATACTTGACTCAACATAAGATGAACAATAATAATTTCATTGAATCAAGTCTCCAATGCCATGGTACCTACAAATGATCATCCACTTTTCGATGGTACCCAAACTAGTTTGGGTCCTCTCATGTTAGACACAACATACTTAGGCATAGCCTTAGTATGAATAGCGGAATGTTTGCAATACTAACCAATAAGGTATAATAACAAACCTTCCTAGGCATAATATTTGCATCAATTGAAATAGGCTTAGGATTCTCACTTAGGGGACATGAATTAGCCAAGAATTGATTTTCTCCTTTTCGAATATTTGGCAAAATTATGATTTTCAAAAACTTGAGAGAGATTTTAGACGGACATAGGGATTTTTATGGACTTGAGAGAACCATGTCACATGTGATTAGGCAAATAATCAACCAAGGGTAGCAATAATCACAATATGACATGACTAGGTCACAAAGACCCAAAAATCACATGATTTTCAAAAACCACACCACCTACACATGCTAGTTAGGGATTTTGAAAAACATCTATCCTATATCACACAAATGCACACACTAGCATATAAAGGGCCTTAGATGCACTTACAATGCATGTATGTAAATACATACCTTTGTCTTGAGCCCACAATATCACCACTGAGATAATACATGGCATGACAACATCATGTTGACCTCACTTGTCAAATAATCATACCATATATGAAATCAATTTTCATCCAAAGGACTACAAATAATACTAGATAAATTTGTTAGTCCACAATATCACCACTGAGATAATACATGGCATGACAACATCATGTTGACCTCACTTGTCAAATAATCATACCATATATGAAATCAATTTTCATCCAAAGGACTACAAATAATACTAGATAAATTTGTTAGTCCACAATGGTGCAAAATAGAAACTGAGCTCCCCCTAAATAAGTACCACAAGTATTTTGAATGACTTTCAACAAGCACTTTATTCTTTTAAGAATTTGGGAGTCAAATTTCTATTTTGACCAACACAAAGTGATTTGCCATATTTAAAATTCGTTGAGACATACTCACAACCCACTTAGGTTTGATAGATCACAAGCTTCTGAGCAAATTAAGGATATATGAAATCATATGGATCAAACCTCAATTGCATCCCAATTAGTGCTCTGGTTCCTGCCATACCGGGCACGTCCGGTAGACATACCGGACACGTCCGGTAGGTGCAGGACAGAAACAATTGAAGCGTTGCTTGTGATTCTTCGTTTTAGCTCTAGTACTTCTTGTATGCCTGCATCTGAACAAATGCATTGCTCTACTAGAGAGCCATTAAAAGCATCACATGGCAAACATGATAATTATTAAATGAAACTAATTAGCCACTTCCAATTATTTCACAAATATGCTTATTTGTGAGCCATTGAGCACTAAACACAAAGTGGCTATCCTATAAGGTTTTTAGGTACTTGTTATTAATGGTAGAGATGAAGTAAATGATATGGTCATTGATTTATCTTCGGGTCAACCATATATGAGATTATGATAAGAATTGATTGATAGATTGAGTGAATATTGTCAAATTGTTTGCTCAACCACCCCGAAGCTTTCATCTCACCATCAAGTACCTACATTATCAACCTAAGCACATTTTGGTACCCAACTCTTGTTGGGTCCTTTTGGGTTAGTCAACAAGTGCTTAGGCACCCAAATGACCTTAGTACTAGTTTGTGGTGAACACATCACCTTGCTAGTGCTAACTCCATTTGAGGTCTTCCTAAGCATATTATTATAAACAAATGTGTTCGGCTTAGGGACGTTACCTTTTGGGCAATCATAGCTTAGATGCCCCTTTCTTCCACAAGCATAGCATATGCGACCTTTGTTTGCTCTATGCTTGTTTTGCTTGTATGGACATCCATCAACCTTGTGGCCCATCTCATTGCATCCATAGCATCTTCTTGTTGCAACTTGGGCTTCCTTTCTTGACTCTTGATATATAGGGCATTTCTTGGTAGGATGCCTCAATTTCTTGCTCATGAGACAAGCGCTTTGTCCATCACTCTTCACTTGCTTGGCCTCCTTGATTGAAACCTTTTGAGTGGCGGCTTCAACCTTGTCGGCCCAATTCTTATGTGGACACGTAGCCCACTCATGTCCATACAATCCACAACCATAGCACATCCTTTTTTCATATTTCTTGCTCTTGGTTGTGTTGGCCTTGCTTGAAATGTGATTCTTTTGTTGGGTTTTGGAGGAAGCAAGGTTTGAACCCTTCTCAAGCTTCTTCACCATGTTATCACGGTTATCTTGAGAAGGTTGTGCTTTCTCCTTACCCTTCAATCGAATCACATCTTTCTTTAATCTTTTCACCTCTTCTTTGAGCTCTATGTTTTCTATAAATTTTTGCTCAATCGAAGATTGGCTTGCTTGAGAAGCACACTCATTAGCACAAGAAATATTCAATTGAGATTGTGTACAAGTGAGTGTGTGAGTAGGAGGTTGAGATGATTTTACCGTTGTAATCACAACCTCATGAGCCACCTCAAGCATGATGCTTGATTCTACTAATTCTTCATGAGAGCACTTGAGATGAACATAGTTTGCTTGTAGCACATTATATTTGCTTGAGAGTTTATCTAATTTTGCCTTGAGCTCAAAGTTTTCCTTCTCTAGTTGTGAAACACTAGAAGAGGAGTTAGTAACTAAAGCATGCTCAATTGATAATTTTTCATACCTCTCATTTATGCCCTTTAGCTCTTGCAATTTGGAGATGAGAAACTTTTCTTGATTTTGAAGAGATTGCTCTTGTTTCTCATTCTCTTCCTCTAGCTCATCATTCTTCTCAACTAGCTTCATGAGAATGAGCTTGTCTTTGTTGCTTAGATGATCAAGAGTGTAGCTATCTTCAATTTCAATATCACTCTCTTCTTGATCATCTACTCGTGCTATCTCCTTGGCTTGATCTTTCTTGCTAGCCTTCTTCTTGCTTTTCTTGGCCATGAGACACAAGTGATGAGTATCATGAGATACTGAGGTTGACTCATCACTTGGCCACCACCGGGCTTGAGCCTCATCATCATAGACTGCCTGCTGTCCGGCTGCCTCAGCCATACCGAACGTGTCTGGTAGGGATACCGGGCACGTCCGGCATGCGCTTGTAGACAGCGCAGTCACCTCGGCTTGCACCTCTTGCTCCGGCTCGGCGCTCTTGAGATCTTGTGAGGCTTCTTCGCTGCATGAAGACATAATGGACATATTTTCCATTGAATCGACCTCAAGTGCATCATCACATTTGGATTTTCCATATAACTCAATGAGTTTGTTCCAAATGAGATGAGCACTCTCCGGAGGTGGTTGTCCATTGAATATTGCCTCATCTTGAACCTCTGCACTCAATGTACTCAAAATGATATTAATAGCTTGAGCATTGAGTTGCACGCATATCTCTTCCTCTTTTGATAAATTCTTATAGTTGCTCCAATCAACTATAGGAAGAGGTATGCTTGCAAACACAATATGCTCAACAAGAGGACTAATATCTCTAAAAGCATTGAGTACATGAATTGACCAAGGTAGAAAGTTTGAACCATCATTTTGGAGAAGCATTGGCTCCAACTCGATAGGCGTCGACATCCTTTTCTCACGGCGGTGAAGCTTTGGGTGAGAACCTCGCTCTGATACCAATTGAAAGGATCTAGGATGTCGCCTAGAGGGGGGTGAATAGGCGTTTCTAAAAAATCAACACCTTTAAATGCGGAAACGATTAGTAATAGGAGTTTCCAAAATAGAAACTCCAAATCAAAGTAATACAACCCCTCACAAGTTAGCCACAAAGTGTATAAACGATACTAGATAAACCTAGGGAGCCAAACAGCGGCAACCAAAGAGTTGAATCAAAATGCACTAGTCTGTTAATGTCGGAAGTCCCGACGTTTGGGTCAGAACTTCCGACGTGTCGGAAGTCCCGACAATTGGGTCAGAACTTCCGACGTGTCAGAAGTCCCAACAGTTTGAGTCAGAACTTCCAACGCAAACTGTCAGCACTTCCGACCCCTGCGGGAAATGAACTACAAGTGCTAAAATGAACTTTGTGATGCCGATAACTTACAAACCCACTTCCTAGTGGTAAGGTAAGGTGTTGGGTCACTCTCTTGACGTTGATAAGCCACCAATCCGTAGATCGAATCCCAAACCCTAAGAAATAGCTAGAGAGAGGGAGACAACCAAATACAAGTAATTTCGAGCAAATCACAACAACAACAAGCACGCGGGAGACAAGAATTTATCCCGAGGTTCGGCAGCCCCACAAAGGAGCTCCTACGTCCTCGTTGTTGAGGTGACCACTTTGGTCGGAGTCTCTTCCACCTCCTTGCCTCACTCAAGGATACCACAAAGGTCACTTGAGTTTCTTCACTAGAAAACAAGGGTAATACAAACTTCCCAAGGCTCTTCCACAAGATGGAAGCTCTTGGGCGACGCTAGCCGGCTAGGGGAAAATCCCCAAGAGTAACAAATGCAAATCAAACCGGCTTGACGAAGAAATCAAGTGCTCAAGCTTGCTCCAAGTGTTTTTCTCACTCAATCCACTCTCCAATCACTCAAACCCTTTGGGAATCGAAGTTGGAAGTAAGGGAGTGAAGAGAGGGGAGCCTAGAATGCTTGGGGGCTGTTTGGCCGAGTGTTTGTCGCAATGAAATGAGTGGGCAACGGTTAGAAGTGAGGAGAGGGGTATTTATACCCCAAGTGAAAATCAAACCGTTCAGATCTACGTCGGAAGTTCCGACGCAGATCTCGGGACTTCCGACGTATGAAGAAAACACTGTTCACAACAGGTCAGAAGTCCGTGTGTGCAAGTCAGTGTCGGAACTTCTGACAAACGTCGGGACTTCCGACGGTCATCACTTCCGACGTACGTCGGGACTTCCGACGGTCATCACTTCCGACGTACGTCGGGACTTCCGACGGGCACAGTTAAACAAACAGCCAACACCGCTGAGGCCGGGACTTCTGACTGTCGGGACTTCCGACACACGTCGGGACTTCCGACTGTCGGGAGTTCCGACACACGTTGGGACTTCCGACATCCACAGTCACCGCGCAGGCTGTGACTGAGAGTCAGCACTTCCGGCAAGAGTCATGACTTCCGACTGTCGGGAGTTCCGGCTTACGTCGGGACTTCCGACACCGACAGTCACAGAAAATTATTCTATGTGCTCGTGAAGTGCTAGAGTGTCTCATTATTGATTTAGTTATTATGCTTGAGCACTCTATCTTCCTCAGACCACCTAAACTTGCATCCCTCTTAATAGTACGGCATTCCTATTAACTCAAATTTAAAAGTATAAGGAAATTAAACCTTTTGAGTTGATCTCTTTGAACCGAAGCCGTGTTTTCCAATCTTCATCAAGTGAGGGTGCCAATCATGTTGATATTGATCTTTTCACTTGAGCATAGCCATCTTGAGCACGTGACTTGATTCCATTCATCAAATATGAATAACTCCAAATGCATCAAGTCACTTCCAACGCTTTGTCTAATATAGGTTTGATCCTCCACATCAATATGACTATCGCAGCTTGATTAGTACCTCAACTAAATGCAAGTACTTCCTTCTTCACCCTAGCTAGGTTCTTCGGCCGCCAAGCCGTCGCTTGCCCTTCACCCTTGCTTAGTACCTCAAAGCCTTTCCTTGCTATCTTCACCATCTCAAGCCATCAAGTCACATCTTGTGTTGAATCATCCATTCATTTGTATTGTTGTCTTTTTCTTTTCAATTTAGCAAGCTTCAAATATGAGACCATTCCATATGCAATCCCTCATGTCTCATTAATTAACTTTTATCGTGCTTGCTTTCACATAGATCATTGAAATCCCACAATAAATAAGCCTTCACATGAATTCCATTTGCATTGTTGTCTTATGCTTGAACTAGATTGTTTATACAACAATACATCAATTCTTGGCTTTATACAATTTCATCAAGTATCTGTGAGATAATCAATTTCCTGTCTACACTTAGCAAACGGGTTAGTCCTTTAATCACGTTGTCATTCAATCATCCAAAACCCACTAAAGGGCTAGATGCACTTTCAGCCTCGATCACCGCCTGAGCTCCTTCAAGAGAGGCAAGCCCCGGAGCATTTTCTCTCAGTTTGCAATTATTAATTAAATGCTTTACTTTAATTGATGCATTACTTTTAGGAGTTGTTTGCAACCGTTGCTGCATTATACCTTGTTTACCTTTGTTACTATATCCTTGTTACCCTGGTATCCGCCGTCGAGTCAATGCTTAGCTGGCTTAGACCGGTAGAAGTCGGGTGATTTCCTGTCACCTGCGAGCTATAGGTGGTTACCTAGATCTGCTTGGATGACTATGAAGTCATGGTATAACTAAGTGTTAAATGAAGTTGAGATCGGACGGAGACTTGTAGAGTTTTGGACTGTAGTGCTTTCCGTCTGTGTCGATTAAGGACCGACCATTTTTGGGCCTCGAGTCATGTTGAACGCATGCCTTACATTTAGCTGGCCAAATAAAGTACCTTCCGACCGCAAAGCTAGGAGATTATTTGGGCCGAGTAGATTGCCCGCAGCGCACTGTGCCGGAGCAGGTGTGGTAGGACACGGGGGCGAGACGATAAGACCAAAGTGCAGTCGATCGGCCCCCGGGTACATATGGTTCCTGGCAAACTCGAGACTCCTGGATAGTTGACTCGGTGATCAATATCTCACTTTAGCGGGTGAGTGAGGTTTGTGTAAGGAATAAATCACCAGCTGGTTAGGAATCGATTCGAATCGCCATCGCTCCTGGATAGTGAGCACTTGACTTGAGTTACTTCATCATAGTAATATTGATGGAACACTTGGACAGTTATAATGAATATGACATTATGGAAGTTGTTTAATGATCATTGGTTATCATTATCTACTTAATCACATGTTTGCTCTAGTGCAGGTACAAATCTAGTCGACATGTTATAAATAATTAATTTGGCAATAATACTTTTAGAAAGGTTCTTGAAATGCTAAAAATGCTTTCTTTTTGCAAATGAGTCAGCTACCCTACTATAAAGCCCTTCATAATCCTTGGTGTCACTTATTTTCGGTTATGTCGGGTAAGTCTAGCTGAGTACCTTCTCGTACTCAGGGTTTTATTCCCACTTGTTGCAGATGGGCAGATGTATTACGGCTACTGTATTAGCTGCCTTTATCCTGCGATGGGTGATGCTTAGGACCATGGGCATGGTCATTCCTTATGTCTCGTCTGATGCTTTTGTTGGAGATGATCATTCATTGGCACTGTATTTGAACTCCGTGTGAGAGTGTGTGTGGTTTGAACAAATGGCTTCCGCTACTTTTATTCGAACTTGTTTTGTAATAACTATGTTTAAACTCTGATGTATCTGAGATGCAAACTTTTATGTAATATGTGATGGTGACCGCTAAACTTATTATGATCTTGGCTGGAATGGAAGTTGGTTTGAAATCCTTCGTGATTTCACGGACTACTAGGTTATACGGGCTTAAGTTTGCTAAATCGTCTGCTCTAGCGGATGATTTTCTTACTTAATTTCGTATAATTGGTCAGTTCTGTTACAACAGCGGAGGGGTGCGGTGCTCGGCGGCGCTGCTCTGGTTCCACGGCGAGAGCGAAAGCAGGCGCTAGAGAGTGAGCACGGGTGCGTGGAAATGAGGCACGGGGCGTGCAGATAACGGGCGCTAGCGCGCGGCATTGAGGGCCAAGCGTCGGCTAGCGGCGGCCACGCGGCAGCCATGCTCTGTCCATGGTCGGCCATGACAGCGCGCGGCACGGCGTTCTTCAGAGCGCGAAACCCGGCCTGACGACGCGATTTGAAGGCGATAAAACTCCTAATTCGTATCTTATTAGTGCAAACAATCTGAACAAAACTTGTAGCCCTAAGTACCAGCTATAAAAATGCTTAAGAAACCTTCTCCTAATTCGCAACAGTTAGGAAGTAAAATCAGCCGAAAGTTGAGCTCGTCACACTATCGGCGTTAAACACTTAGCAAATTTTTCCTAAGTGCTAAAAACAAGAAAAAACTGATTTTTGTGAGCAAATTTCAAGCATGTTAGGAGCTGAACTAGCTTATGACCCAAAAATAAAATTTGTTCCTCTCATAAAATACTACAACTTTGCTTTAGTGACCACATCCATGTAAAGTCTCTATGACATAGTTCATACTAGGTCAAACCTACTACATTCAAATGATGACTTACACTATACCTATGTCTTAATGGCCAAACTAGCCTTAGTCATGAATACCAAAGTTATTCATAATGACCTTCTAAACATGTTTAAGCTATTCATAAGATCACACAAACATTTCATACATTGGTTACACATTTCACTTTCTAGGTCAACATGTATATCATCACTTAGGAAGGCGATAAAACTCCTAATCTGTATCTTATTAGTGCAAACAATCTGAACAAAACTTATAGCCCTAAGTACCAGCTACAAAAATGCTTAAGAAACCTTCTCCTAATTCACAACTGTTAGGAAGTAAAATCAGCCGAAAGTTGAGCTCGTCACACTATCGGCGTTAAACACTTAGCAAATTTTTCCTAAGTGCTAAAAACAGGAAAAACTAATTTTTTGAGCAAATTTCAAGCATGTTAGGAGCTGAACTAGCTTATGACCCAAAAATAAAATTTGTTCCTCTCATCAAATACTATAACTTTGCTTTAGTGACCACATCCATGTAAAGTCTCTATGACATAGTTCATACTAGGTCAAACCTACTACATTCAAATGATGACTTACACTATACCTATGTCTTAATGACCAAACTAGCCTTAGTCATGAATACCAAAGTTATTCATAATGACCTTCTAAACATGTTTAAGCTATTCATAAGATCACACAAACATTTCATACATTGGTTACACATTTCACTTCCCAAGTCAACATGTATATCATCACTTAGGAGCTTAATTAGACAAAGTGGTCTACATGAGCAATGTTCCATTAGTCATCCTAAGTGTAGCTAAGATGTTTTAGTAACTAACATCAACCACTTACACTTATTCACTCATGATCATAAGCATACACAAAGAAAACATGAAATAGCAAGGCATGTTTCGTATGTTTCAATCATATGTTTCAAGTGTAAAAGCTTAAATATGAATGCTTGATGCTCATGCTCATGCAATGCAAGTCAAATTAAGCAAGCTTAACACCTAGGGTGTTACAATTCGAATCCCCCGCCGTTTGACTCCCTCCGCTAGGCACATCTCCCCGCCGGCCGCAGCTTCCTCGAAGCTCGCCTCCCTCCGATAGCCAGTGGGCGGTCGCAGCTTCCTCACCGTATATCTCCTCTGTCGGATGCACAACTAGCAGCAGATGGGAGCCAGCACCACAATGCACGGGCCGCACATCTCCTCCACCGGTCGCACAGCAGCAGTAGGGAGCAGGTCCTGCGCGGCACATCTCTTCTATTGGTCCCTGCGGCTATGGCCCCTTTGCTGTTCGTCCCACACAGCAGGGACCAAGTATGAAATATTCCCCTCACTAATCCCTTGGTAACAAAAATCTGGTTAATCTGAGAATAGAAAATAGGATTGGTAGTTGATTGAAGTAACGTCGCATTCTTGCTTTTGGATATCCAGAGATCTGGACTTGTAATACGTGGATATTGTCTTTTTATGTTTAGATTTGAGTTTTCCTTCGGTTTAGCTGATGGACAAGAGGGCCAAGATCTTGATTTATGCGGCTGCAGCTCATATGTTGCTTTCCATGATGGCAATTGTTGTTAGGTCTAGGAAAAGGAAAAGGAAAAGGAGTGAACGTAGACAGTGCATTAGCTATGGTCCAATGGAGGAAAGAGATAGAATGAGAATTGATTATCTGAACAATAAAATTTGGAAGAATGACATAACCTGTGTTAACATGCTTAGGCTTAGAACAGAGTCTTTCTTCCGTTTTTGTCAACATTTTAGAGATCGTGGCTTACTTGAAGACACCATACATATGTGTGTTGAACAACAAGTAGCAATGTTTTTAAATACAGTGTGACATAACCTTAGGAATAGATTAGTGGCCACTAATTTTGATAGATCTGGTGAAATTGTTAGTCGTTATTTCCACTTGGTCCTTCACGCGGTGGGTGAGTTAAGAGCAGAATATTTAAGGCCACTTTCACTGGAGGGAGTAAAAAAAGTCAAAATGATTTATAATTTAGAACGGATGGAGTACAAGTAAGAAGGGGAGCAGCAAAAGTGCATGTTCAGTTTGACGGCTTAGGCTTCAGGCCCGACTAATCATGGCTTGTGATATTTAAAATAGTCTATATGTGGCGTGCTTCGTAACTGTTCCATTAACTGTTTCTTATTGAGACACTAACATTTAACAATATTTGTTCTTAATGTTTCTCACATTCCCTTTTCTAAAAAAGATGTTTCTCAACTTTTAAGTTTGATTTTTAATTTAAAATTTTGTGAGGTGATAGTTAACACCATAATTTATGAAAAAAAATGTATCATGGTTCTTTTTGTCATTATTTCGACATCCAATAATAAATAACACTGGAAATACAAAATGTGATACGAAACATAATGATGAAAACACATAATATATTTTTTTAAAAAATAAGTTATAATGTCTGCTATCACCTCACAAGATTTTAAATTAAAACTTAGCTTGTATGTGGAGAAAAAGAATCTTATTAGATGATAAAAATTTAAAGCCTCCTGTTGTTTTGCTAGTTTCCGGTGGGTAAATCGTGCTAAAAAAAAAACCGGGAGTACGTGCTCGGCTGCACTTCTTTGTAAGGCTGCAGCTGTTGCTGTTTGCAACACTATTTTTTACTGTGTTGCATTACTACTTTGCAGCAGCTACAGTGTAGGCTGAAAATCACCGGATTAGAAATAACTACACCCAGTGACACTATGCAAACCGAAGAGTGTAGAACAGATAAAACTCGTACAAGAACATGGAAAGTGATCGAGGAGTCAGAATTGGAATGACAGTCACCATATGGATCCGCCATCGACACGGACAGTCTGACTGGGCGTCAGTTTGATTATCGTCATCCTCCTCTCTTGTATCACTACTAGGCAAGAACAACACTTCATCGGTCTAAGCATGCAGAGAAGCGCAGACTACAGAGCACAGAAGGGAGCGATGAGCAATAGCTGCTCAAGAAGAGAGATACTAGGAGAAAACCAGGACAAATAGGGCATGCAGAAGAGAGATACTAGGGATTTTTATGTAAACATTCTAGGCATTTTTATGTAAACATTTTAAATCTCTCTCTCTCTCTCTCTATATATATATATATATATATATATATATATATAGAACTACTACCCTGTAGCTGGCTACAAAATAATTTATTCTGTAGCCACTTTGAGTTACGATAATTACTATGTTAATTTATGAGATTATAGTAACTCCTTACTAAGTGGTTTACTATAACGTTATGGTAAATATCTTCCTGTATTATAGTAACCCATATATAGTAAATATATATTGACATTATCGTAAATTAGTATATAAAATTATGGTAAATGGAGGTGGCTACAGAATAACTTATTCTGTAGCTGGCTACTGAATAGCCTCTCCCTATATATATATATATATATATGGAGACACACACACACACACCCCGGATGAGTCTCCTCTGACTTGTAAAGATGATATTGACTTTAACCAACAAACATTGGTTATCTCAGGATCACATATTTCAGGAACTTTCTTGTGAAGAAAGTGATCAATTAAATTTGAAGTAGAGATGGCGCATGGTGAAGAACGTCGTCATGGAAAATTTCGTCAACCACATGGCTGCTTATCCACTTGAAGCTTAGTACTTTGATTTCCCTAGTGGTTTAGCTTTTTAATTGGGAGAGCTCGATCTCATGCAGCTAGAGGCTGAAACTGTAATAAAAGATTTAAGGGCCTAACAGCGAACAAAAGGTTTAGCTACGTAACTGTCAGAAATCTGAGAGGGCTAAATCATAAATAAAAAGTAGTGCGAGGGACCAATCCTGAGAACTTCGAGGGCATATCTACAACGAAAATCTGAACCACCAGGGACCATCGCGCAAATCCACAAAAAAAATCCGCGAGGGCTCAATCGTGAAGAAAAAGTAGTGCTGAGGGACGAATTTGCGAACTCCGAGGGCATATCTGCAAGGAAAATCTGAACCGCCAGGGACCAGCGCGCAAAAACTCAAAAAAATTTGGACCATTTCTCGATTTGTGCGTGTCATCCTTGCGCAGGGGCCATGCTAATCTTCTCTGTATCGTTCCAATTTTATCGGATGTCTCCGAAGAGACGAAGCAGTGCTTGCGCCTGGCGTTATAAGCTGCGCTTCTTCTCCTTGGCTCGACGATGTGGAACTAAAACGTTTGGCTTGTTGTTGCCCCCCGCGTTGCTCCACCGACGGACTGCTGCTACCTGGGCTCCGGCCTCCGGCGCGGTGCTACTTGTTGGGCCACGGGCTATGTTTCGACTTTCGACGGACTGCTGTTTGGGCTTCGTCGCGGTGCTTCGTATTGGACCATGGGCCATGTTTCGCCGTGGCCTTTCTGTGAGGAAGTTTTGGCACATTCACCACTACTCCGTCAACGCCCTGACACTGTCTCCTCCTATACTACTACTGTGAGCAGAAGGAAAAAAGTTACAGTACATAAATCCTGACGAACTCCTGCGGACACCATTATTTTCTAGACAAACACGACTAATCATTACTGTTTCCTAGTAGTATATTATTCATTTATATACCGGCCCAGTTTATAACCGGGCCAGGGAGACGAGATGAACAGTTTTAAAAGTTGAGAAGATGTTTTTGCCCGGTTTTAGAGTTCATGGAGGAAAAACGGACTTGAGGAGATAATGTGGACTTTTTTCCTATTTTTCACTCTTCTTTTGGACAGTTTGGGCTCAGGGTAGATCTCTTTCTTTTGGACGCGTATTATTTCCGCTTCTTTCCGAATTCAGACATATATATATATATATATATATATATATATATATATATATATAGGGAGAGTATATTCAAACACTGGGTATTTTTCTTTATATATATAAGAACAGTCTCCTAATCTAAGAATTTTGGCAAGATTGAGAAAAATTAATCTCCAACAACTCTCAAATCCACCTCATAATCTTTTGGCACTCGAAAAAAAAACTACCCCCACGCACGTATCATGACATGCGGAACAAGAAGAAAAAATAATTAAAACCAGAAATCTGGCCTCGGTCAAGTCGAATCATATCGAGCAGTGTCCTACAGTCCTTGATGTCGTGTCCTGGCAGCAGTCCATCAATGGCCATGCATCACCAGCCAGATGTAGCTACGGACCGCCAAGCTCCTGGGGCTTTGCTAGAAATTCCCAAAGGCACACACCTGCGCCAGAAGAAAGCCCTCCATCGTTTGTCATTTGCCTCACACACCCCAGGAGGAAAAATAGGTAGACCACGAAAATACAACTTTGCCCTAGTTATGTTGTCTATGATTGGCTCTCCACATCTTTAAAAAGGGTATTATAGTCATTTGATATTTATTTCCACGTGTCAAACTCATCCCCATGCCAAACAAGAGAATGTTATAAAAACTTGTATCCCGGCCCTATACCATATCCCACCCCTTCTTATCAAAACTAATTTCCCTATCCCAAAACCCGTTGCTCATCCAAAAGCCACCTGAGAGAGTATTGTGAATAAATGAAATATAGATTTAAGAAGTATATATGAAGGTACAACTATAACAAAAACGAGGGCGTTTGGCTGGTCATGTCCCGGCTTGTTCCCGCTTGTTTCAGCTTATTCTCTCTCACAGAATACTATTCAATCATCCAAAATCAGCCCAAAGGCTACCAGCCGAATGCCCTGAACGTTGTTACTCAATGTAGTGTAGCTCTTTGCTTCATGAAATAATACACAAATTAGAAATATTTTACATGCACTGAGCGTAGCTCATCAAGCTAGTAAGGTCCATCATATGGGTGCTCGTATTTCCTAGAATTATTCCAGGATCTTGTGGTGCAACCAAGCCACTCTGGCATAGGTGCTCACATTTTCTAAGATTTAGCGATCCTATTCTCTTAGTGGTAGGTGATGTCCTCGTCGACAGTGCCAGATCAGTCTTTCCATTCTCTCCGTGGTAGGTAACACTCGGTCTTTTGAATTTCTCATAAAGTAGCGGTAGGTGAAATCCCTATGTTTGATTTTTCATAATGGGTGTAAGAATGAGCAGCGATTTAAAATGTTTACATAAAAATGCCTAGAATATTTGGAAAAAGATTGTTTTTTTGTAAGAGGGAAAAAAAGATTGGTCTTTCTATTCTCTCATAAGAGTAGTGGTGGCTGAAATCCGTGTGTAATGGGTGTAAGAATGAACAGCGGCTTCAATGGTTTGTATCGCATTCGCAGAGGCAAAAAAAAAGTCGTGCTTGCTGCGATGAGCAGGCCGGCAACGTAAGTCAAGGTCCAACCAGTAAAGTGAGCCCGGCCATGCCCCAACAATAATCGGGCTGGCAGCCGAGTCCAGAGGTCCAACCAACAGCGAGGCTAGCAGAGAAAACGGTAGTAATAGAATGATCGCGCTTGGCATGCACGGTCACACTTTTAAGTAGCGCATTTTGCTTCTGGGCGAGCAAGGTGGTACTAAAATATAGGTTCAGTCAGCAGGCATCAAGACCAATGGGACGATTCTAATGGGTCAGACCCAGTCGTTTTCTGCGAGTAAAAGGCTATCGCCCGTACTTCTCCGGTTTTGTTTTACTACTTGTTTCTGCGAGTAAAAGGCCAGCCGTCGGTCAAGGTTGGGGCTTTGGGGGCTGGCCCTGCTCTGATTGCACCGTATGTCTAAGGGTGTGTTTGGTTCGCGAGATATCTAGGATGTGATATAGATATCTCTCGACAAGAGCTGTTTGGTTCCATGGATAAACTAGACATGAACATACAGGACATGGGGATATTCCCCTTAGATGCGGTTATCGGGGACCAATACTAGAGTATCTAAAGAGGAGCTAATAATCATCAAACATTGATTCGTCCGAGCAGTCAAGAGCGCGACTACAGCTCCAACCGACCCTAGGTACGCACACTCCGCCTCGTCCGACCCCTGAGGGTTGGGCCTGCCTCGCCCGACCCCTGAGGGTTGGCTCCGCCTCGCCCATTACCGAGGTCGCGGGCTCCGCCTCGTCCGACCCCTGAGGGTTGGCTCCACCTCGCACGACACCGAGGCCGTGGGCTCCGCCTCGCTCGACCCCTGAGGGTTGGCTCCGTCTCGCCCGACCTCTAGGGGCGGGTTCCATCTCGCCCGACGCTAAGGCCATGGGCTCCGCCTCGCCCGACCTCTGGGGGCGGGCTCCGTCTCGCCCGACGCCAAGGCCGCGGGCTCCGCCTCGCTCGACCTCTGGGGGCGGGCTCCGTCTCGCCCGACGGCAAGGCCGCGGCCTCCGCCTCGCCCGACTTCTGGGGTTTGGGCTCCGCCTCGTCCGACGGAGACCCAAACAGCCGCCAACTACTCCAGGTCCAAGCGTATCGGCCTGGGTCAAAGCTCTGACGCCAGGGAAGAGACTGGCATGCCCCGATACAACCCGTGGCCATGACAGGCCATGGATTCACATCAGGAACAACGTCGGGCGTACCGATACTATTCTGCCTAACCCTCGTACAGACATTGACAGGCGTGTCAGTTCACCATGACGTCCACCAGGAAGAAGCGGAGCACCATGACCGACAGACGACGCCTGCACATGGTGCCAGTGACGGATAGGGCCACGATGGGAAGCTGTCCCTGTTGACATCTACAGGGTCGGCGATACCCACGTAAAGGAGGAGAAGGACCCGGCGATCCTAAAGACTTCTTCTCCTTCTCATTTCTCCTCTCTTCCCTCCGCTGTAACCCCTGCTTTTCCATGGCCTATAAAAGGAAAAGCAGGACGTCCCATTAAGCCTTTCGATTAATTTGGGTGACTTGCTGGCCTATCCTCGATGGAGATTCCATAGGCGGGCCCCTCCAAACCCTTCCCAAGAAGGTGGAGGCTAAAGCTTGGGGTACGAGGATAAAAACTCTGATCATGTTGGTGGGCAAAGACGCCATAGCTGTTGGGGCGTAGGTTTCTTGCAGTCCAAGCTGCTTTACCCAGTGCTTGTCTCCACACACCTTGCCTCCAGTTTTTTAACGCGAGGAGGGGTCGGGCATAGAGAATGTCTACCGAATAGACACTCTTGCCAGCCCCCGAGCGATGCCCAACCCCCTACCGTTGCTGGGGTCGGAGGCTCGGTAGCAAAATTAATGCGCGTAAAGTAAGGGCGGCCCATCTCTCGGCAGCGACTTTGAGCCATTCGATCGACCTAGGCATATGATTTACCTCGATGGTAAGAGTGATGGGTTCGGGGAACTCTTACCGGATATGATCGAGCGGGATCCAGGTCCGTTGTTCGTGATGGGGTCGGCATAACCCGCGTGGGGCGTCCTGCTGCTCCCTACCCATTTCTTGGCGGTGGCCAAGCCATCCGATAGACTTGTGTTTCCTACTGAGACAAGACTTACCTGTGGAGATAGAGGATGGGAACATCCCACGCAAGAATTCAGTTAGGCAGATAAGCCAGGCGAAGAACTTGTAATAAATGGACAAGCTCTTAAATTTTGTTATAGCAAAACAACTTTTTAGCCCTTCTCCTCTTTTTGTATAAAAAGGTTATTGCATTCTGACCCTTTTGGTCGTTAAGGTCATAAAGCTCGGGGTGTAGGTGAACAAACTCTAATCACACTGGTGAGCAAAGGCGTCGTAGCCGCCGAGGCGTAGGTCTCTCACAGTCCGACCAGTCATACTCAGAGTCTGTTCCCACAACCCTAGCTCCTAGGTCTTAACATGATAGGGGGTCGGGCATAGAGAATGTTTGCCAGGCAGATATGCTCTTAAACGCGTACCGACTCTTTCCGTGGCTAGGGCCAAAAAGCCCGGGGTGCGGAAAAGAAACTCTGATTACGCTGGTGAGCAAAGACGTCGTAGCCGCCGAGGCGTAGGTTTCTCGCTGTCCGACCAGTTTTACTCAACGTTTGTTTCTGCAAACTTCACTTTTGGGTCTTAATCATGACAAAGGGTCGGATGTAGAGACTATCTACTAGATAGATATGCTCTTATTAGCCTCCGAGTGAGGCCCGACCCCCCACCATTGTGGGGGTCAGTGTCACTAAAGGTCGAGGGGTTCGATAACGATACTGATAAGAGAAAATGTGCATTTATTAAGGGTAAAAATGACGTAGTTGCTTGATGTTCTAGGTATTGGCGAAGACCTTGCTGTCGATGGTATTGAGCTTGTAGGCGCCTGGCCGGAGCACCTCCACGATGACGTACAGTCCCTCCCATGGCGGGGAGAGCTTGTGGTGGTCCTTGCTGCTTTGGACGAGGCAGAGGACTAGGTCTCCGATATTGAAGGCCCGACCCCACACTCATCGACTGTGGTACCATCGTAACGCCTGCTGGTACTTGGCCAAGTGGAGGAGTGCAATGTCACGCGCTTCATCCAGCTGGTCCATGGCGTCCTTGAGGGATGCCTCAGCTCCCTGTTCATCGTACGCCCTGACCCTTAGCGCTCCATAGTCAAGGTTGGTCAGGAGGACAACATCGGAACCATAGACCATGAATAATGGTGTGTAGCCAGTGGCCCGGCTGGGGGTCGTCCTCAGGCTCCAGAGCACCGTGGGAAGCTCGGCGGTCCATCGTCCACCAAACTTGTTCAACCGATTAAAGATCCTAGGCTTGAGGCCCTGTAGGACCATGCCATTCGCGCGCTCAACCTGCCCGTTCGTGCAGGGGTGGTACTCATTGTAGAATCAGAGGAACTTCTTTCCGATGAATTGCCTGCCGTTGTCTATAATGATGGAGTTCGGGACTCCAAAGCGATGGACGATGTTGAGGAAGAACAACACGGCTTTCTTGAACTTGATCATAGAGATCGGTCGAGCCTCTATCCACTTTGTAAACTTGTCTATGGTGACAATCAAGTGGGTGTAGCCCCCGGGTGCCCTTTTGAGAGGTCCGACAAGATTGAGCCCCCAGACCATGAATGGCTACGTGATGGGGATCGTCTAGAGCGCTTGAGCCGGTAGGTGAGTCTACCGAGCATAGTACTGATGCCCTTTGCAGGTGCGCACAATCTACTCGGCGTCGGCTACTACGGTCGGCCAGTAGAAGCCTTATCGAAATGCATTTCCAACCAGGGTTCTAGGCACGGTATGGTGACCGTAGACCCCACCGTGGATATCGCTCAGCAAATGCTTCCCCTGTTCGATGGGGATGCAACACTTTAGGATCTCAGTGTGATTTTGCTTGTAGAGTTTGCCCTCAACCAGGACAAAGGACTTGGTGCAACGTGTGAGCCATCGAGCCTCTGTCTTGTCCATCAGCAATGCCTTATGGAGGAGGTAGTCAAGGTAGAGCGTCCTCCAATCGACCAGAGGGTCAGGCTCTGTCACTGGGTCCTCTTCGAGCTCCATGACTTTGGGGTCAGATGGAGCCAACGGTTGGTCAGCCCTCAAGCCCAGGGTGGGTGGACTGGCTTGTTCTGACCCCTCATAGCGAATCAAGGGCTTATGCTGATCGTTGGCGAAGACACCCATTGGCACCGACTCTTGGCTGGATGCCGCCTTCGCTAGCGCATCGGCCACCTCGTTGAGGCGCCTTAGAATGTGGTTGAGCTCAAGGCCATCGAACTTGTCCTCCAGCTGGTGGACTTCTTGGCAATATGCAGCCATCTTGGCATCATGGCAACTCGACTCCTTCATGACTTGATTAATGACCAGCTGGGAGTCGCCCCGGACATCGAGGCGTTGGATGCCCAACTCAATGGTGATGCGTAGGCCATTGATGAGCGCCTCATATTTAGCCACATTGTTGGAGGAGGGGAAATAGAGGCGAACCATGTACCTCATGTGTACCCCGAGAGGCGAGACGAAGACCAGCCCCACACCGGCGCCTTTCTTCATCAGCGATCCATCGAAGTACATCATCTAGTACTCTTGGTCAACGACTGCTGGTGGCATTTGGTCCTCGGTCCACTCTACAATGAAATCAGCCAACACCTGGGACTTGATGGTTGTTCGGGAGGCATACGCAATGCCCTAACCCACTAGCTCTAGTGCCCACTTCATGATTCTTCCCGTGGCATCCTAGTTTTGGACGACCTCGCCGAGGGGGAAGGACATCACGACCGTCATTGGATGTGACTCGAAGTAGTGGCACAACTTCCTCTTGGCGATGAGGACGGTGTATAGGAGCTTCTAGATTTGGGGGTAGCGTGTCTTGGAATCGGATAGGACCTCGCTAATGAAGTACATAGGGCGCTGTACTTAGAGGGCGTGCCCCTTTTCTTCTCGCTCCACTACCAGGGTGGCGCTGACCACTTGCGTGGTGGCCATAATGTAGAGTAGAAGGGGTTCTCCGTTGATCGAAGGAACTAGGATCGGGGCCTTCGTCAGAAGCTGCTTGACCGTGTCAAGTGCCTCCTAGGCCTCAGGCGTCCATTTGAAGTGGTCGGCCTTCTTCAGAAGCTGATAGAGGGGGAGACCTCGTTCGCCAAGGTGCGAGATGAAGCGGCTGAGCGTGGTGAGGCACCCGGTAACTCGTTGTACCCCCTTCATATTCTGAATCAGGCCCATCCTTGTGATGGTTGAGATCTTCTCTAGGTTGGCTTCGATGCTACGCTCAAAGACGATGAAACCAAGTAGCATACCCCTCGGGACCCAAAAAATGCACTTCTTGGGGTTGAGCTTAATGCCATTTGCTCAGAGTTTTGCGAAGGTCTGTTCAAGGTCAGCTACGAGCTGGCCATCCCGTTAGGACTTGACCACGATGTTGTCTACGTAGGCCTCAATGGTCCACACTATGAGGTCTCTGAAACACTTGAGCATACAATATTGGTACATAGCCCCAGCGTTCTTCTGACCGAACAACATTGTGACGTAGCAGAATGATCTGAAGGGGGTGATGAAAGATGTCACGAGCTGGTCGGACGCTTTCATCACGATTTCATGGTACTCGGAGTACGCATCAAGGAAGCAAAGGGTTTCACACCCTGAGGTAGAGTCGACTATTTGGTCTATGTGTGGCAAAGGAAATGAATCCTTTGGGCATGCTTTGTTGAGACCCATGTAGTCAACACACATCCTCCATTTCCCACTCTTCTTTTGTACAAGAACAGAATTGGCTAACCACTCGAGGTGGTACACTTCCTTGATCAACCTGGCCGCCAAAAGCTTCACGATCTCCTCGTCGATGGTCCTGCGTTTCCCCTCGTTGAAATGACACAGGCGTTGCTGAAAGGTCCTTGTGTGGTTTTGGTAATTGAGTGACAACCTAGGTGGACTAATTGTGTTTATGTGAGATACACAGGTGATTAGTCCATAGGTACATGTGTATGAGCAACATATGCCATGAAGGTGAAAATGGCTTGGAGATGTTGCAAAGCTCACACATGTGATGATGAATGAGCTTAAATACACATGAGACATGACACTGAGTCATGTAATCAAGGTGGAGAAGATCAAGACAAGACTTGGCTTGATGGACCGGTTGCAAGCGTGAAGGGCAAGTCGAAGGCTTTGGAGTGATGGACCACGTGGCGGTGAAGCTTGAGCAAGACTTGGCACCGATGGACGATGGCAACGGTGAAGAGCAAGTGAAGTCAAGATCGATGAACCAATATGATCACGTGATGATATGAAGTGGATCATATCATTGTTGATCATGTTGGTGCATGTGTTGCATCAACATTGGAGGAGATGGAATGGAATGCGCAAGGCAAAGGTATAACCTAGGGCATTTCATTTCACCGTTCATAGGTGTATAGAGAAGTTTGTGACCGGGTTTAGGATAGATGGATGTATTATTAAGAGAAGCAAACTTGTTTGCATATCGGTCATCTAGTGTCACTCGAGTGATCTAACTTTGCATCATTACTAGGATTGAGTGGCGTGGCAAGTTGAGTGGCTAATCCTTTGGAAAATGATTGTGAAAAGCTAACACACATACACACTGGTGGTGTACACTTGGTGGTGTTGGCACATTTACAAAGGAGATGAAGCTGGAGTTGATGTGGATCAACTCAGTGAAGAAATAGAGTTGAGAAAGGTCCCATAGAGTGGACTGGACTCTGGTCACGCAGTGACCGGACGCTGAGGCTCAGCGTCCGGTCAGTAGTGGCAGTCAGCGTGTAGCGTCGGTCTGTCGACCGGACGCTGGCTCTAAAAGTGACCAGACGCTGGAGGTAGTGTTTGGTCCTGTTGTTGGACGAAGCAGTGTCGCTAGAGAGTGACCGGACGCTGGGGCTGCGTCCGATCATGTTCGACCGAACGCGTCCGGTCGGGGTCGGTACCTTATTGTAAATGACCGGACGCTGAGGGTCCAGTGTCCAGTCAGTTGAAGCTGCTACGTCCGGTCTGAAGATGACCGTTGAGATCGGAAGAATGCCGTTGAACATAGGTGACACGTGGCTATCACCGGGTGACCAGACGTTGAGGTCCAGCGTTCGGTCAACATGATCGGAGCATCCGGTCGACCCGACAGTTGCCCAGTGAAGGGGTAACGGCTAGTTTAGCCCTTGGGGCTATAAATAGAATTGGCCTTCGGCCATGGCTGGTGTTGAGCACCTTAGGGGACTTTGTGTCCATGCTTGAGAGTGCTTAGGAGCCCTCCATCTCACACATACTTGATAGTGATCATCCGATTGTGTGAGTGAGTGATTCTAGTGCGATTGCATCATAAGGTTGCATTGAGTGGCACTAGGTGATCGAGTTGCAAGCCGATGGTGCTTGTTACTCTTGGAGGTTGCCACCTCCTAGATGGCTTGGTGGTGGTCTCCATCGAAGCCCGCAAGAAGCTTGTGCGGCGCTCCGAAGAAGAGCTTGTGAGGGGCATTGTGCTTGCCCCGCGGGAGTCGTGAAGAGCAACTTTAGTAAAGCGTGTCATTGAGCTACCCTCACCTTCAGGGTAGGTTCTTACGATGCCCAACGTGTGGGCTTAGCGGGTGATGCTAATTAGCCGCCGAACCACCAAGTGAGCGGTCAACACAACGGGGACTAGCGTGTTGGCAAACACGTGAACCTCGGGAGAAAAATCATCGTGTCAACCTTGTTCTTCCCGTTGGTTTGCATCCCCATTACACAAGCTTGCAATTACTTTTATACATATTAGCTTGTGTAGTTGCTCTTGTAATTAGTTAGCTTGTGTAGCTTACTAGTTACCTTCTTGCTTGTGTAGCATAGAAGTAGCTCCCTTGCGTGGCTAATTTGGTTTGCGTAACCTTGTTAGTCACATTGCTTAGTTTGTGTAGCTAAGTAATTGCGCTCTCTAATTTGGCATTGGTTGCCTTGTTATTGAGCATTGCTAGTGAGCTTAGTTGGCTTTGTGCTTTTGCTTACTAGCATGTGTAGGAGCTCCCTTGTCGCTTAAAGTACTAGTGGCATAGGTTTGTGTGACCTTGCTTCTAGAATTGGTTAGGAGAGCTCTAGCTAGCCTGGCACCTTTGTTGCTTAATTAGTATCTTTGAAAGGTGCTAGTGAATATAGATAGAGGGGTGTAGTCTTGGCTAGACCGATAGTTATAATTCCGCACTTGTTTCGGTTAGCCGACGTGATTAAGTTTTAGAAAAGGACTATTCACCCCCCCTCTAGTCGCCATCTCGACCCTTTCAATTGGTATCAGAGCTAGGTCTCTCATTTGTGGTCTTCACCGACCCGAGAGGATGGCGTCTAATGGGCTAGATGTTTGTGAGGCACACATTTTTTGATGGCACAAACTTTGCACTTTGGAAAAATCACATGCTTGATCATTTTCGTGCAAAGGGACCTAAATTTTGGTGGGTTGTCACAAGTGGTCTCACCCATGTCTTGGACCATAGAAATCTCACCAAAGCTCAAAGAGTTCTCTATGAATTTGATGCACATGCTTGTTGTTTTCTAATGGATGCTTTAAGCTTTGATTTGATGAAACAAGTAAACATCAAGGGAACCGCTCGTGAGATATGGGAGTCCATCAAGGAAACCTTCGGTGATTCCTCCACATGGGATGATGGCAAATTCAAGAAGGAGGATGAGCCCAAGAAGGAGGTGCATGAGTGTGTTGAGCATAACCACAATTTGGTGATTGTGGAAGATTGCTCCACCTCATGGTCAAGTGATGATGATGATGATCGATCTACTACAAGTTCACTTGACAAGGTTGATGATGATGCCACAAGTGTTGCACATGAAGATTCTACCTCAAGCACACTTGATGGTGATCTTGATGATGATGGTTCATGCTCAGGACCATGATTGTGATGCTACTACAAGCTCTCTCCATCACCACATTGCTTCATGTCATAAGGTGACACCAAGGTATCAAATGATAATGTGGTTGATCATGTTGATTCATATGATGAGCTTGTTAGTAGACTTGCTAGCATGACCATGTATTTAGAAAATGAGAAAGCTAAAACATTGAACTTAGAAAATGAAAACTCATTTCTAAAGAATTCTTGTGAAGAACATAAGAAATTACTTGATGCTTATAAATCTTCACATGATGAGCTTAAATTAAATCATGAGACACTACTTGCATCTCATGATGAATTATTAGAACAGCATGCTTCTCTCATTAAAATGTTTACCAAGAAACTTAAAAATAATGAGAGTTTATCACATGGGTCAACTGATCAATCACATATTATTGCTAACCCTTGTGATGTAGGCAAGAAGCATGTATCCACCTCTTGTGATGATTTATTAGATATGCCATGCTCTTCACATATAGATGCTTGTTCTACTTCTATGTCTTGTGAGACTAACCTTTTGAAGGAGAACAATGAGCTAAATGAACAAGTGAAGAAATTGAGCAACAAGTTAGAGAGGTGCTACAACTCTCAAGTCACCTTTGAGCATATGTTGAAGACTCAAAGAAACTTTGGTGACAAGAGTGGAGTCGGCTTCAAGACTAGCAAAGTCAATCATCAAGAAAGCCGCAATGACATAAGTGGCATTGGCTTCAACAAGAGCAAGATCAAGGGCAAAAGATGGGGCAAGAGAAGATATGAAAGAGAGATGAAGAAGCAAGAACAAGAGAAGCTCTCTCATTTCATGTGCTTCAAGTGCCATGAAGTGGGACATCTTGCAAATGGTTGCCCCAATGAAGAAAAGCTCAAGTTGAAGAAAGAAGAAGAGAGGCTAAGGCATGTGAAGTGCTTCAAGTGCCGCACTTGGGGTCATCTTACCTCAATGTGCCCAACCAAGCAATTGGTGAAGCAACAAGTGAAGCCTCAACCAAAGCCACAAGTTGAGCAAGAGAAGACACCCCAAGAGCAAATCAAGATCAACCATGAAGATGGTGGTGATTTGATGATAAAGAAGAAGAAAACAAGAAGGGGTGGAAAGGCAAGGCATCCAATGCAAACTCAAGATGCCAAGATGATGAGCAAGAATGAAGATGAGAAGAAAGATTATGCTCACATCAAGTGCTTCAAGTGTGGAAATATGGGACACTTTGCCTCTAAGTGTCCTACCAAGCTTGAGAAGAAGGCTCAAGCAATCCATGAGAGGCAAGGCAATGAGAAGCACCACATGAGCAAAGAAGAGAAGGCTCAAGCAAAGAGAAAGTGCTACTCATGCCGGGAAAGGGGACACATGGCACATTCATAGTCCCCTAGGTGACATTTCTAAGCCTATTTCAATTGTTGATGATAACTTGCTTAGAAAGGATGGTAATTGTACCTCTATGGTTGCTATTGCAAAACATCCCGCTATTCATACTAAGGCTATGCCTAAGTATGTTGCTCCTAACTTGAGAGGACCCAAACTTGTTTGGGTACCATCAAAAAGTGGATGATTATTTGTAGGTACCATTGGCATTGGAGACTTGATTCAATTGATTTCACATTGTTCATCATATGTTGAATCAAGTTATAAAGCTTAGTGCACATCCAAAACCCAATGCCAAGAGAAAATTAAGTGAAGTCCAGGCGCTATCAACATACAAGTGTCAATTTCAAGTGGTTGGTAATTCATTGGATATATTTAATGACTTACAAATAATTGAGTTAAAGCTTGCTAGTTGGAAGACCATGAGCTAACCAAGGTATATCTCTTGTTGATCATTTCATTTGGGTGCATATGAGTTGATTGAATTGGATAAATATGCAATGTTGCTTGCTATGAGATGTTTGAATGGATAAAATGATTAGTAATCAAGTTTGGATTGATTTATGTTGGATAAATTCATGAGATAACATTTAGTAAGTGGATTGAATGGATTTATGTCTTGTGAAAATATTCAAACGAGTTTGTTTCAAGTTTGATTCATATTTGATGAAGTATAGCTCAAGTGATTGAAATCTGTCCTATAATTGAGAATTTGAGCTAGCTGTGATCTTAGCCATGTTTAAGTAACCAACACTTATTGGATTGGCATAAAAATTGGTGTACATGCTCTAGACTTATGGTATAAGATGCTGTACAAATTTCATGAAAAATGGATAAGGGATGCTTTGGTTTTGGAGTAGATCTTGTCAGCTATAGTGCAGCAGTTATCAGCATGTAGCAGTGGTGGAAAAATTGAAATATGGCAGTAATTTAAAAGTCAAATGAAGCTCAAATTTTTGTAGCTACTATATAACTTAGTAAAGAACATCTCCACCAAATTTTATGGTATTTGGATTGGTACTTTGGAAAATATGCTCATTCCTTTGAAGGGTACAAAATCTGTTACAAAAGTGACAAATGTTGGATTGATCTAAAGTCACTTTGATTGAAAGGTCCTCAAATTGGAAACATGTTTATAAGTAATTGAGGCACCTAAGTTTGGTTTTGAGATGATCTAGAAGCATGACAAGAAAAGAGTACAAGGCTATTTGATTGTGGAGTGTACTGTGCACACATTCGGTACTCAAATTAAAGATCAAGATCAAACTCAAGGTGAAGTTGAAGTTTAAGTTCTAGTAACTATTGGAAATCATTTGGTAGAAAGAAAAGGACTTAAACAAGAAAAAAGAAAAGGACTTAAAGAAGGAATCAATGTTACTCACCAAGTTAAGTCCATCACTTGGATCAATCAATCAAGTCATTTCAAGTGAGTATCAAGAATGATTCTTAGAGAGAGGTCACTTCTCCCTAGTGTAGGGGGTTGCCACCTATGTGTAGGTAAACCAAGTGTGGTACTTGGAAGGCTAACATAGAAGTGGTGATCCGAGGAACATTTGAGATGCTTAGTTGAAGCAATCAAAAGGGTTGATCAAGAAAAGCAAGCAATACCCAAAAGAGAGCTAGTCATGATATTTCAAGTGGTATTCTCAAATTGATACTCTCATGCAAGCAAAGATCAAAAGATAAAGCAAGCCAACCACAACAAGAAAGTGCACTTGATCATAAGTGGTATTCATTTCATATGGGTGAAGAATGAAATTCAACATGGTATCTATTGGTCTTCACCTAAGCTTATAATTGGACTTCACATTGCTATTGGAGTAATGAATTGGAATCTATATGACTATCCTCTACTCCAACATAGCAAAGGTATCATTGTAATGTGCATGATCATTTCATCCCTTACTAGTATGCGGTTAGTGCATATAGTACATGCTTCATAGGATCATGCATAACAAATGAAATGTTTAAATTCATAGCCTACCACTATTGCTTGAATGATTACTTGATCTAGTGGTTAGTATATGAATTTGTTCATGAGCTAGTGATCCCAAGTACTTGACTTAATTTGGATTGCTAACTAGTGACAAGTACAACATTGGCAAGATAACCCTTGTAAGAGGTGTGAAGAAGCTTGTCATTGGTTCAAACCAGACTTGAAAACTTAGGCAAATCAATTTAGTTCAAGTCAACCATAGAAGCTCATAATAGTGATAAGAGTACAAGCACAAGACAACAATGCAAATGGATATCTAGTTTGTTTGTTTGTTTCAAGTGGTATCTAGACTCAAGTATTTCATCAAGAATTCACAAGTAATATCTAGATCAACTCATTAGTGATATCCTATAAATGGTACTCATAAAGATTGCAGATGTTCAAGAAATGGTTTTTATTGACAAATCCAACAAGTGGTTCCATACTAGAAGATTATTTCAAATGGTATCATACATACAAGTGGTATTACATCTACACATGATATCAATCATACAAGATGATGGTTCCACAAGTGATCCTCAACTTTAAGTGATCATCAAATGAAGAATGCATCCCTCACCTACAAGAGCTCAAGTATGTCAAATGGATGACCCATGCTATCACATAGGGAGAGGTGTACCACAAGTTGATATCAAGATCAAAGATCCTATGTGTGGTATCTCAAGAAGCCCTATACAAGATACAAGTAGTACAAGTTACAAGTGGTATCTTCAAGTGGTGTCATTCCAACAATCAAGTAATGTCCATAAAAAAAATGCAAGATTCAAGCCTCAACCATCAACCCCAAATACATACATTTGCTTCAATGAGAAACACACCTTTTATGGAAATTGATGACAAAGAGGGAGAGATTGTACAAAGATATGAAAACCTTTATAGGGGGGAGAGATAAATTGTGTAAGGGGAGAGATAAGATATGAAAGCTTAAGAGGTTGGACATGAATATGGACAAAGAGGGAGCAACATTGGAGAAAAGAGATGGATCAAAATTCTTGGACAAGAGAAGCACACAAGTAGGGGGAGCAAGCTCATGAACTTTGATTGATTGCATTTGATATGTGCATATTCATGTGCTTGCTTGCATTGCATAAGCTTTCAAATTCAATATGCATGCTTATGTGGTGTATGCTAGTTGTAGAACTTGAATGATGATTTGATAACTAGCATGCATAGGATGATAGCTAGACACTTGGTATGCTTTTCAAGTAATGCTAGTACCTTGCTTTTAATGTTGATCTCACAAGGTATCTAGTGCTTTTATTTCCAAGTGATTATCTAGCTAACCATGGTGCTAAGGATGAACTTAAAGATGCAACTCTGATTGGTACACGCTTCAAAGGTTTATTCTATACACCTTAGCATCATTTTGTAGTAATTACTCTCTCATAATTTTAATCTATGCATATGTGCGACCTTCAAATCAAATACTCTAGCACATATGTAGGGGGAGCTAATACTACCATTTCGGGTTTGTGGTACTTGTCCAAAATCATTTTCACATGGTAAAATTGCTTGGGCAAGCAACATGAATCCAAAAGAGCTTAATTTCCATATCTTTGTAGAGTTGTCATCAATTACCAAAAAGGGGAGATTGAAAGGTCCTTGTGTGGTTTTGGTAATTGAGTGACAACCTAGGTGGACTAATTGTGTTTATGTGAGATACACAGGTGATTAGTCCACAGGTACATATGTGTGAGCAACATATGCCATGAAGGTGAAAATGGCTTGGAGATGTTGCAAAGCTCACACATGTGATGATGAAGGAGCTTAATTGCACATGAGACATGACATTGAGTCATGTGATCAAGGTGGAGAAGATCAAGACAAGACTTGGCTTGATGGACCTGGTTGCAAGCGTGAAGGGCAAGTCGAAGGCTTTGGAGTGATGGACCGCTGTGGCGGTGAAGCTTGAGCAAGACTTGGCAGCCGATGGACGATGGCAACGGTGAAGAGCAAGTGAAGTCAAGATCGATGAACCAATATGATCATGTGATGATATGAAGTGGATCATATCATTGTTGATCATGTTGGTGCATGTGTTGCATCAACATTGGAGGAGATGGAATGGAATGCGCAAGGCAAAGGTATAACCTAGGGCATTTCATTTCACCGGTCATAGGTGTGTAGAGATGTTTATGACCAGGTTTAGGATAGATGGCCATACTATCAAGAGGAGCAAACTTGTTTGCATATCAGTCATCTAGTGCCACTCAAGTGATCTAACTTTGCATCATCGCTAGGATTAAGTGGCGTGGTAAGTTGAGCGGCTAATCCTTTGGAAAATGATTGTGAAAAGCTAACACACATACACACGGTGGTGTACACTTGGTGGTGTTGGCATGTTTACAAAGGAGATTAAGTTGGAGTTGATGTGGATCAACTCAGTGAAGAAATGGAGTTGAGAAAGGTCCCACAGAGTGGACCAAACTCTGGTCACGCAGTGACCGGACGCTGAGGCTCAGCGTCCGGTCAGTAGTGGCAGTCAGCGTGCAGCGTCGGTCTATCAACCGGACGCTAGCTCTAAAAGTGACCGGACGCTGGAGGCAGTGTCCAGTCCTATTGTCGGATGAAGCAGTGTCGCTGGAGAGTGACCGGACGCTGGGGCTGCGTTCGATCACGTTCGACCAGACGCGTCCGGTCGGGGTTGGTACCTTACTGTAAACGACCGAACGCTGAGGGTCCAATGTCCGGTCAATTGAAGCTATTGCGTTTGGTCTAAAGATGACCGCTGAGATTGAAAGAATGCCATTGAACACAGGTGACACGTGGCTATCATTGGGTGACCGGACGCTGAGGTCCAGCGTCCGATCAACACGACCGGAGCATCCGGTCGACCCGATAGTTGCCCAGTGAAGGAGTAATGGCTAGTTTAGCCCTTGGGGCTATAAATAGAAGTGGCCTTTAGCCATGGCTGGTGTTGAGCACCTTGGGGGACTCTGTGTCCATGCTTGAGAGTGCTTAGGAGCCATCCATCTCACACATACTTGATAGTGATCATCCGATTATGTGAGTGAGCGATTCTAGTGCGATTGCATCGTGAGGTTGCATCGAGTGGCACTAGGTGATCGAGTTGTAAGCCGGTGGTGCTTGTTACTCTTGGAGGTTACCACCTCCTAGATGGCTTGGTGGTGGTCTCCGTCAAAGCCCGCAAGAAGCTTGTGCAGTGCTCCAGAGAAGAGCTTGTGAGGGGCATTGTGCTCACCCCACGGGAGTCGCAAAGAGCAACTTTAGTAAAGCATGTCATTGAGCTATCCTCACCTTCGGGGTAGGTTCTTGTGGCGCCCGACGTGCGGGCTTAGCGGGTGATGCTAATTAGCCGCCGAACCACCAAGTGAGCGGTCGACACAACGGGGACTAGCGTGTTGGCAAACACGTGAACCTCGGGAGAAAAAATCATCATGTCAACCTTGTTCTGCCCATTGGTTTGCATCCCTATTACACAAGCTTGCAATTACTTTTATACATATTAAGCTTGTGTAGTTGCTCTTGTAATTAATTAGCTTGTGTAGCTTACTAGTTACCTTCTTGCTTGTGTTGCATAGAAGTAGCTCACTTGCGTGGCTAATTTGGTTTGCGTAACCTTGTTAGTCACATTGCTTAGTTTGTGTAGCTAAGTAATTGCGCTCTCTAATTTGGCATTGGTTGCCTTATTATTGAGCATTGCTAGTGAAGTTGACTTTGTGCTTTTGCTTACTAGCTTGTGTAGGAGCTCCCTTGTCGCTTAAAGTATTAGTGGCATAGGCTTGTGGGACCTTGCTTCTAGAATTGGTTAAGAGAGCTCTAGCTAGCCCAGCACCTTTGTTACTAATTAGTATCATTGTAAGGTGCTAGTGAATATAGATAGAGGGTGTAGTCTTGGCTAGACCAATAGTTATAATTCCGCACTTGTTTTGGTTAGCCGATGAGATTAAGTTTTAGAAAAGACTATTTACCCCCCTCTAGTCACCATCTCGACCCTTTCAATTGCTTCACCGGCTCAGAGCCTGGGTGGATCTTCAAGGCATGCTCGACAACTTCCCTTGAAATGCCCAGTATGTCCGAGGGTTTCCATGTAAAGATGTCTATGTTGGCATAGAGGAAGCCGACGAGCACGCTTTCCTATTTGGAGGAAAGTGTGGCGCCAATGCGCACCACTTTGTCTTTGGGGTCGCCAGGGTCTATGAGGACCTCCTTGGCGCCCTCCACTGGCTCAAAAGACCTAGCCGACCGCTTGGGGTTGGGTGCTTCCTCGATGACCTCCTTCCTGATGGTCACGAGCTCTCTGGAAGCAACGATTATCGTGGCATGATCGTAGCACTTGACCTCGCACTCATAGGCACGCTGGAAGGAGGTGCCGATGGTGATGACCCCACCTGAGCCTAACATGTTTAGCTTTAGGTAGGTGTAGTTGGGGACGTCCATGAACTTCACATAGCATGGTCATCCCAGGATGGCGTGGTAGGTTTTGTGGAACCCAACCACTTTGAAAGTGAGGGTCTCTGTCCTATAGTTGGATGGACCCCCGAAGGTGACGGGCAGATCGATCTGCTCAAGTGGTACGACCTGCTTTCTAGGCACGATGCCATGAAAAAGCGCTTCGGTCGGTTGGATGTGCACTCGGTCAATGCCCATAGCATCGGCCGTCTTGGCATATATGATGTTGAGGCCGCTGCCTCCATCCATCAGTACCTTAGTGAGCCACTTCATGCCGATGATCGAGTCGACCATGAGCGGGTATCTCCCCGATTGCGGGATGCTGTCTGGGTGGTCGGTCCGATTGAAGGTTATGGTAGACTTTGACCATTGGAGGAAGATAGGAGTGGTCAACTCGGTCGTATAGACCTCGCGACGTGTGAGCTTCTGATGACGCTTGGAGTCATAGGCTGCTGACCCTCTGAAGATCATGAGGCAGCCATCTAGCGTCGAAAAGCTGTCGTCCTTCCCCTCGGTGTCGTTCATGGTCGGGTCAGGGACCTTCACGTGCTCCCCTTTGTTGGAGCCTCTAGATAAGAACCGCTTCATGAGGTCGTAGTCCTTATATAGATGCTTGACAGGGAAGGCATGGTTTGGGCATGGCCCCTCGAGTAGCTTCTCGAAGTGGTTCAGAGTGCCCTCCATAGGCTTTCGACCCCCCTACGGTCAGCGGTGGCCACGAGTGAGCCCTCGCGCCGTCGCTTATTCTTCTTCTTGACGGGACGGTTGGAGGTGCCTTCGCTGCCATCCTTGTCCCATTTTGCCTTGCCCTTGAGGCAGTCGAAGATCGCTCCGACCGCCTCTTTGCCTGAGGCATGGCTGGTGGTGATGTCAAGGAGCTCCTTGGTGGTTCATGGGCTCATACGTCCTAGCTTGTGAACCAGGGACTCACAGGTGGTCCCAAACTGGAAAGCTCCTATAACATCGGCGTCGGCGATGTTAGGCAGCTCATTGCACTATTGGGAGAAGCACTAGATGTACCCACAAAGGGTTTCTCTAGCCTTCTATCGACAGTTCTTGAGATCCCATGGGTTTCTAGGGTGCTTGTACATGCCCTAGAAAATCCCCATGAAGATCTCCTTTAGGTCCGCCCAACTTTGAATTCTGTTGGGCGGAAGGTGTTCCATCTATGTTTGCGTCGAATCAGCCAAGAACAATGGAAGGTTGTGGATAATGAAATCATTAATATTCGCTCCACCGGCTTGGCAGGCAAGCCAATAATCCTTGAGCCATAGTCTGGGGTTCATTTCCCTAGAGTATTTTAGGATGTTGGTTGGTGGCCTGTACCTTGGCGGGAAGGCGACGCTGAGGATGTGTCGGCCGAAGGCCTGGGGCCCTGGCAGGCTAGGGCTTAGGCTTCGGTCCTCGCCACTATCGTAGCGTCCACCACAATGAGGGTGATAGTCATGGCTAGCTTCCTCTCCTAGGTCATCGTGGGTACATCTGCGAGCGTTGAGAGTGTCATGTGCCTCACGATTGCGGCTGAGACGCTGATGCATCGGGACCACGGTGCGCTGCCTACCGTCTTGTGGTGCCTGGTGGACTGATGCCCCCTTGTTGGGGCGCTCTGAGGGCGTACACTAGTTGGCATCGAGCTTGCCTCACCGAGACAATGAGCTCTCAGCCTATTGTGCCGCTGCACGCTCGAGCAGCGTGTGAAGCTCATGGTGGGCCTGACAATCCTCGGATGTCATGGGCCCTAGAAGCCCATGGAGCAAAGTCGCCGTAGCAACTATGTTCTGGTTCGCCTAGGCGAAGTGTGGGAGGGTTTCATCGTCTGCGATGATTCTCTAGTTCACGTCGTGGGCCATGGCGCGCACACGCCCACCATCTCCATGGCACTCGATCTCTCGATCGAGCTCTGCGTGTTCTCACTCGAGCTGGAGTCATGCCTCCTCGAGCTCTAGGTGTCGGGCCTTTAGCTGCTCCACCCGCAGGTGGGGTGGGGCCCCTGTCTCCCCCTTGACATCATCATCAAGGTTGTTCGTTAGGGTAGCCTCCTCCTCATGGATGCTTTTGATGTGTTCCTCAGGGGTACCTGCTATAAAACACTCATGAGAGGGGTGATGGCTTCCCCTGCTGGAGTCAGAGGTAGAGGGTGACTACGTTTCCTCCACGAGGAGGTCATGGAAAGATTCCTCGACATGTTCGGTCATCCCCATGAACTCATCGTTCATGGGAAAAGGAGGCGCACGTTGCGCCAAGAGGTGGCCATCAGTCTCTACGATGTTGCGGAGACCGAACGGGAGCACTGTCGGGGCGCTTCGGATGAGGTATTCCGGAGAGAGCGGCTCCCCTCCGGCAAGCTGCGCCATGACATTGGCGAATGAGAAGGCGAGGTGGCGTAGGTCCTCCCAGGATGGCTGAGGTCCCAGGAAGGCACAGAGCTGGCGCTCCAACCTCCCGTAGTTTGAGTCGAGGAGCTAGTTGCTTCTGGGAGCGCGGGCCTCCGGTGCGTGCAGCTGCAGCTCCTCAAGTGCCTCAACGATTGCGTCGAGGCTGGCGGAGTGGAGAGGTTGAACGGCGGTAGGAGCCATCACCAACCCTCCTTCCGTTGTGACGATGAAGTCCAGGTCCCCGAAGCGCACGTACGCGCCCGGGGCCTAGATGAGGTCATGACTAGCCATTCGAGGCCTGGTGTGGATGTCGAGACGCGCAAAAGGCCCCTACATGGCGCACCAACTGTCGGTGTTTCGAGTTGCCACCAATAAGTAAATTTCTAATATTGCGTATCTGGCCCGGATGGCGTTCTAAGAGGACACAAGGTTTATACTGGTTTAGGGAGAATGTCCCTACGTCCAGTTCATTGCTGCTGCTCATGTTACTAGCACTGAAAGTTCGTAGTAGGGTTACAAATAGTCGAGAGAGGGATGGGTCCTAAGTCTCTGGTGGTGTGTTGCAATGAGTTCCGATCGGTTAGGATTTGAGTCGAGCTCGGATGTGTTTGGATGTGGGATCGATGGTCTGATGTCCGATGCCCCTTAATGGGACGTCCTGCTTTTCCTTTTATAGGCCATGGGAAAGCAGGGGTTACAGCGGAGGGAAGAGAGGAGAAATGAGAAGGAGAAGAAGTCTTTAGGATCGCCGGGTCCTTCTCCTCCTTTACGTGGGTATCGCCGACCCTGTAGATGTCAACAGGGACAGCTTCCCATCGTGGCCCTATCCGTCACTGGCACCATGTGTAGGCGTCGTCTGTCGGTCATGGTGCTCCGCTTCTTCCTGGTGGACGTCATGGTGAACTGACGCGCCTGTCAGTGTCTGTACGAGGGTTAGGCAGAATAGTATCGGTACGCCCGATGTTGTTCCTGATGTGAATCCATGGCCTGTCATGGCCACGGGTTGTATCGGGGCATGCCAGTCTCTTCCCTGGCGTCAGAGCTTTGACCCAGGCCGATACGCTTGGACCTGGAGTAGTTGGCGGCTGTTTGGGTCTCCGTCGGACGAGGCGGAGCCCAAACCCCAGAAGTCGGGCGAGGCGGAGGCCGCGGCCTTGCCGTCGGGCGAGACGAAGCCCGCCCCCAGAGGTCGGGCGAGGCGGAGCCCGCGGCCTTGGCGTCGGGCGAGACGGAGCCCGCCCCCAGAGGTCAGGCGAGGCGGAGCCCGTGGCCTTAGCGTCGGGCGAGATGGAGCCCGCCCCCAGAGGTCGGGCGAGACGGAGCCAACCCTCAGGGGTCGAGCGAGGCGGAGCCCACGGCCTCGGTGTCGTGCAAGGTGGAGCCAACCCTTAGGGGTCGGACGAGGCGGAGCCCGCGACCTCGGTAACGGGCGAGGCGGAGCCAACCCTCAGGGGTCGGGCGAGGCAGGCCCAACCCTCAGGGGTCGGACGAGGCGGAGTGTGCGTACCTAGGGTCGGTTGGAGCTGTAGTCGCGCTCTTGACTGCTCGGACGAATCAATGTTTGATGATTATTAGCTCCTCTTTAGATACTCTAGTATTGGTCCCCGATAACCGCATCTAAGGGGAATATCCCCATGTCCTGTATGTTCATGTCTAGTTTATCCATGGAACCAAACAGCTCTTGTCGAGAGATATCTATATCACATCCTAGATATCTCGCGAACCAAACACACCCTTAGACATACGGTGCAATCAGAGCAGGGCCAGCCCCCAAAGCCCCAACCTTGACCGACGGCTGGCCTTTTACTCGCAGAAACAAGTAGTAAAACAAAACCGGAGAAGTACGGGCGATAGCCTTTTACTCGCAGAAAACGACTGGGTCTGACCCATTAGAATCGTCCCATTGGTCTTGATGCCTGCTGACTGAACCTATATTTTAGTACCACCTTGCTCGCCCAGAAGCAAAATGCGCTACTTAAAAGTGTGACCGTGCATGCCAAGCGCGATCATTCTATTACTACCGTTTTCTCTGCTAGCCTCGCTGTTGGTTGGACCTCTGGACTCGGCTGCCAGCCCGATTATTGTTGGGGCATGGCCGGGCTCACTTTACTGGTTGGACCTTGACTTACGTTGCCGGCCTGCTCATCGCAGCAAGCACGACTTTTTTTTTGCCTCTGCGAATGCGATACAAACCATTGAAGCCGCTGTTCATTCTTACACCCATTACACACGGATTTCAGCCACCACTACTCTTATGAGAGAATAGAAAGACCAATCTTTTTTTCCCTCTTACAAAAAAACAATCTTTTTCCAAATATTCTAGGCATTTTTATGTAAACATTTTAAATCGCTGCTCATTCTTACACCCATTATGAAAAATCAAACATAGGGATTTCACCTACCGCTACTTTATGAGAAATTCAAAAGACCGAGTGTTACCTACCACGGAGAGAATGGAAAGACTGATCTGGCACTGTCGACGAGGACATCACCTACCACTAAGAGAATAGGATCGCTAAATCTTAGAAAATGTGAGCACCTATGCCAGAGTGGCTTGGTTGCACCACAAGATCCTGGAATAATTCTAGGAAATACGAGCACCCATATGATGGACCTTACTAGCTTGATGAGCTACACTCAGTGCATGTAAAATATTTCTAATTTGTGTATTATTTCATGAAGCAAAGAGCTACACTACATTGAGTAACAACGTTCAGGGCATTCGGCTGGTAGCCTTTGGGCTGATTTTGGATGATTGAATAGTATTCTGTGAGAGAGAATAAGCTGAAACAAGCGGGAACAAGCCGGGACATGACCAGCCAAACGCCCTCGTTTTTGTTATAGTTGTACCTTCATATATACTTCTTAAATCTATATTTCATTTATTCACAATACTCTCTCAGGTGGCTTTTGGATGAGCAACGGGTTTTGGGATAGGGAAATTAGTTTTGATAAGAAGGGGTGGGATATGGTATAGGGCCGGGATACAAGTTTTTATAACATTCTCTTGTTTGGCATGGGGATGAGTTTGACACGTGGAAATAAATATCAAATGACTATAATACCCTTTTTAAAGATGTGGAGAGCCAATCATAGACAACATAACTAGGGCAAAGTTGTATTTTCGTGGTCTACCTATTTTTCCTCCTGGGGTGTGTGAGGCAAATGACAAACGATGGAGGGCTTTCTTCTGGCGCAGGTGTGTGCCTTTGGGAATTTCTAGCAAAGCCCCAGGAGCTTGGCGGTCCGTAGCTACATCTGGCTGGTGATGCATGGCCATTGATGGACTGCTGCCAGGACACGACATCAAGGACTGTAGGACACTGCTCGATATGATTCGACTTGACCGAGGCCAGATTTCTGGTTTTAATTATTTTTTCTTCTTGTTCCGCATGTCATGATACGTGCGTGGGGGTAGTTTTTTTTTCGAGTGCCAAAAGATTATGAGGTGGATTTGAGAGTTGTTGGAGATTAATTTTTCTCAATCTTGCCAAAATTCTTAGATTAGGAGACTGTTCTTATATATATAAAGAAAAATACCCAGTGTTTGAATATACTCTCCCTATATATATATATATATATATATATATATATATATATATATATATATATATATATATATATATATATATATATATATATATATGTCTGAATTCGGAAAGAAGCGGAAATAATACGCGTCCAAAAGAAAGAGATCTACCCTGAGCCCAAACTGTCCAAAAGAAGAGTGAAAAATAGGAAAAAAGTCCACATTATCTCCTCAAGTCCGTTTTTCCTCCATGAACTCTAAAACCGGGCAAAAACATCTTCTCAACTTTTAAAACTGTTCATCTCGTCTCCCTGGCCCGGTTATAAACTGGGCCGGTATATAAATGAATAATATACTACTAGGAAACAGTAATGATTAGTCGTGTTTGTCTAGAAAATAATGGTGTCCGCAGGAGTTCGTCAGGATTTATGTACTGTAACTTTTTTCCTTCTGCTCACAGTAGTAGTATAGGAGGAGACAGTGTCAGGGCGTTGACGGAGTAGTGGTGAATGTGCCAAAACTTCCTCACAGAAAGGCCACGGCGAAACATGGCCCATGGTCCAATACGAAGCACCGCGACGAAGCCCAAACAGCAGTCCGTCGAAAGTCGAAACATAGCCCGTGGCCCAACAAGTAGCACCGCGCCGGAGGCCGGAGCCCAGGTAGCAGCAGTCCGTCGGTGGAGCAACGCGGGGGGCAACAACAAGCCAAACGTTTTAGTTCCACATCGTCGAGCCAAGGAGAAGAAGCGCAGCTTATAACGCCAGGCGCAAGCACTGCTTCGTCTCTTCGGAGACATCCGATAAAATTGGAACGATACAGAGAAGATTAGCATGGCCCCTGCGCAAGGATGACACGCACAAATCGAGAAATGGTCCAAATTTTTTTGAGTTTTTGCGCGCTGGTCCCTGGCGGTTCAGATTTTCCTTGCAGATATGCCCTCGGAGTTCGCAAATTCGTCCCTCAGCACTACTTTTTCTTCACGATTGAGCCCTCGCGGATTTTTTTTGTGGATTTGCGCGATGGTCCCTGGTGGTTCAGATTTTCGTTGTAGATATGCCCTCGAAGTTCTCAGGATTGGTCCCTCGCACTACTTTTTATTTATGATTTAGCCCTCTCAGATTTCTGACAGTTACGTAGCTAAACCTTTTGTTCGCTGTTAGGCCCTTAAATCTTTTATTACAGTTTCAGCCTCTAGCTGCATGAGATCGAGCTCTCCCAATTAAAAAGCTAAACCACTAGGGAAATCAAAGTACTAAGCTTCAAGTGGATAAGCAGCCATGTGGTTGACGAAATTTTCCATGACGACGTTCTTCACCATGCGCCATCTCTACTTCAAATTTAATTGATCACTTTCTTCACAAGAAAGTTCCTGAAATATGTGATCCTGAGATAACCAATGTTTGTTGGTTAAAGTCAATATCATCTTTACAAGTCAGAGGAGACTCATCCGGGGTGTGTGTGTGTGTGTCTCCATATATATATATATATATATAGGGAGAGGCTATTCAGTAGCCAGCTACAGAATAAGTTATTCTGTAGCCACCTCCATTTACCATAATTTTATATACTAATTTACGATAATGTCAATATATATTTACTATATATGGGTTACTATAATACAGGAAGATATTTACCATAACGTTATAGTAAACCACTTAGTAAGGAGTTACTATAATCTCATAAATTAACATAGTAATTATCGTAACTCAAAGTGGCTACAGAATAAATTATTTTGTAGCCAGCTACAGGGTAGTAGTTCTATATATATATATATATATATATATATATATATATATATATATATATATATATATATATATATATATATAGGGAGAGGCTATTCAGCAGCCGGCTACAAAATAAGTTATTCTGTAGCCACCTCTATTTACCATAATTTTATATACTAATTTACCATAATGTCAATACATATTTACGATAGTTGGGTTACTATAACACATGGGAATATTTACCATAACGTTATAGTAAACCACTTAGTAAGGAGTTACTGTAAATCTCGTAAATTAACATAGTAATTATCGTAACTCAAAGTGGCTACAGAATAAGTTATTCTGCAGCCAGCTATAGGATAGTAGTTCTATATATATATATATATATATATATATATATATATATATATATATATATATATATATATATAGAGAGAGAGAGAGAGAGAGAGAGAGAGATTTAAAATGTTTACATAAAAATGCCTAGAATGTTTACATAAAAATCCCTAGTATCTCTCTTCTGCATGCCCTATTTGTCCTGGTTTTCTCCTAGTATCTCTCTTCTTGAGCAGCTATTGCTCATCGCTCCCTTCTGTGCTCTGTAGTCTGCGCTTCTCTGCATGCTTAGACCGATGAAGTGTTGTTCTTGCCTAGTAGTGATACAAGAGAGGAGGATGACGATAATCAAACTGACGCCCAGTCAGACTGTCCGTGTCGATGGCGGATCCATATGGTGACTGTCATTCCAATTCTGACTCCTCGAACACTTTCCATGTTCTTGTACAAGTTTTATCTGTTCTACACTCTTCGGTTTGCATAGTGTCACTGGGTGTAGTTATTTCTAATCCGGTGATTTTCAGCCTACACTGTAGCTGCTGCAAAGTAGTAATGCAACACAGTAAAAAATAGTGTTGCAAACAGCAACAGCTGCAGCCTTACAAAGAAGTGCAGCCGAGCACGTACTCCCGGTTTTTTTTTTTAGCACGATTTACCCACCGGAAACTAGCAAAACAACAGGAGGCTTTAAATTTTTATCATCTAATAAGATTCTTTTTCTCCACATACAAGCTAAGTTTTAATTTAAAATCTTGTGAGGTGATAGCAGACATTATAACTTATTTTTTAAAAAAATATATTATGTGTTTTCATCATTATGTTTCATATCACATTTTGTATTTCCAGTGTTATTTATTATTGGATGTCGAAATAATGACAAAAAGAACCATGATACATTTTTTTTCATAAATTATGGTGTTAACTATCACCTCACAAAATTTTAAATTAAAAATCAAACTTAAAAGTTGACAAACATCTTTTTTAGAAAAGGGAATGTGAGAAACAATAAGAACAAATATTGTTAAATGTTAGTGTCTCAATAAGAAACAGTTAATGGAACCGTACATATGTGTGTTGAACAACAAGTAGCAATATATTTTTTAAATACAGTGTGACACAACCTTAGGAATAGATTAGTGGCCACTAATTTTGATAGATCCGGTGAAATTGTTAGTCGTTATTTCCACTCGGTCCTTCACGCGGTGGGTGAGTTAAGAGCAGAATATTTAAGGCCACTTTTATTGGAGACCCCAACCAAAATAGCAGGGAACCCGAGATGGGATCCCTACTTTAAGGTGTGAATTTCACCCCCTTAACTCAATTTTAGTTTTGTAATGTATGTTGCCCAATTTGTTTCATGTGTTGTATTGCTTAAAAAATAGGATTGTATTAGAGCTATCGATGGCACACATGTATGAGCTTCCATTTCTAAGGATATGGAGCCTTCCTTCCGCAGTAGGAAGGCACATTGTATCCAAAATGTAATGACAGCCATAGATTTCGATCTTCTGTTTACATATGTTTTGGCGGGTTGGGAGGGGAAAGCACATGATGCTCTTGTGTTGAGAGATGCTTTAGAACGTGAAAATGGCCTTCGCGTACCTCAAGGTATTCAGCCCAAAAATTTTGAACCTCAATTTGACATGCCATATTTTGTTAGTAGCACTATCATGTTCCACAATTTCCTCTTATGTTAGGTAAATTCTAACTCGTTGATGCGGGATATGGAGCCAAACCTGATTTTTTACCCCCTTTTCGGGCTATGAGATATCACTTGAATGAGTGGGGGAACAATCATGTGCAAAATGATAAGGAATTGTTCAACCTTAGACACTTGGCTCTTCGTGTGATGGTAGAACGAGCATTTGGGTCCCTAAAGAGGAGATTCAAAATACTTGATGATGCCACCCCATTCTTTCCATTTTCAACACAAGTAGATATTGTGGTGGCTTGCTGCATTATGCACAACTAGGTTCTAAAAGATGGGCTTGATGAATTTATCATACCAGAGACAAATTACATACCAAACCATAACTATGCTGATTCATCAAGTGGGCAAGCTAGTGAGCACCAACATATGGTTAATTTTAGGTAGGGAATTGCTAATGCTATGTGGCAAGACCGCCAAAATTATTTACATGATTAAAGACATGTGTGCCTTGCTGAATTTTCATTGCATTGTAATAAAGACATGTGTGGCCTGTTGAACTTTCATTTTATTGTAATAAAGATGTATGTATGGCTTGCTGAATTTTCCTTATACTATAATGAAGACGTGTACGGCTTGTTGGATATGACTTGCTGTTTTTTGCATGTTGGACATATGTATGGCTTGCTGTTTTTTTTTCTGCTGGATATGGCTTGCTGGGTATATCTTGATATTTTTTTCCAATCTGATTTTTAAATTTGAATGACATTGTGCTAGGCAAATGGAATTTGAGGCTACTTGGGAGCAGGCTGAGGGTGGTGGCCATGTCACTTGGCCTTCTACAATGTCTTCTTTTGTGCTTCCTTACTGAAAGGATCGTGACGCCTAAGAAGAGGGTGGATTAGGCAACTTAAAACTCCTCTAACTATAGCCTTTTTTCTATCCTTAGCAAAACATATGCAATAAATAAACTATCTAAATATGCAACTATGTTTTTGCTAAGTGTGTTGCTGTCTCTACCGCAAAAAGAGTTATGCAACCTAGGTTTCAAACCTAACAACTAGCCTATCAACTAAGCTAGGAAAGGTAAAGCTCACACCCAAGTATACAATGTAAATGCGGAAGCTAAAGAGAGAGGTAGAGATGCAAACTCCTGCCGACGACTCTGGTATTTTTACCGAGGTATCGAGAAGCGCACAAGCTTCCCCATAGTCCTCGTTGGAGCTTCTCGCAAGGAATCCCTTGTAAGGGCCAAGCTCCCGATCGGGTAACTCCGTGGATAGCCTCGTGCCTTCCCCACACGCAAGTGGGTCTCCGATGTGCCTTTCGGCAAGCCTCTTCTAGATGCTCCCCACCGTCTTCACTATCAAGCTTCCGGCCGAAACGCCGTGGGCCTTATTCCCTCCGTATACGGTGGCGGTCACACCACAAACGTGGTTGGTGTGGTCTCGCAAGACTACAAACCCCTCCGATGTACAACAATGGTGTGCGCAAGCACTGATAGATAAGAGGTATGCAAACATCACTAAACACTAGGCCTAAACCTAGAGCAAGCACAAAGCGGTGGTCTAACTAACATAAGCACTTCGTAAAGCACCTATGCTAATCACCAAGTATGTCACTAAGCACTTTGGTGGCTAGAGCATATAGATATGAGCCTCAACTCACATAAATCTTCCTTGAGCTCCAACTTTGCCAATTTGGCTGGCCATGGGAGTATAAATAGGCCCCCAACCAAATAGAGCCGTTAGTCCTCTTGATGAACATTTATGCGCACCGTCCGGACCGGACTCTGGGGGGTGGTCCGAACCATTCTTCCTCGGTCCAGATCCCCTCCAACGGTCACTGACACCGACCATTGTGAAAGGATCAAGATGCCCAAGAGGGGGGGGGGTGAATTGGGCTAATTCTAAATTTCTTTGCAATAATTAAATCATATGGTTAGCCCAATTAACCCCTTGTGCCTAGATAGTGTTTCTAATTGTTCTACCGCACAAAAGACTTGCAACCTAAGTTCCAATCATACTCTAGCATGGCAATTCTATGAATGTAAAGACAATAATTGAATTGCACGAAGTAAATGCTCAAAGTAAATAGAGAGGAAGGAACACGACGATGTTTTGCCGAGGTATCGGAGAGTCGCCACTCCCCACTAGTCCTCGTTGGAGCACCCGCGCAAGGGTGTAGCTCCCCCTTGATCCGCGCAAGGATCAAGTGCTCTCTACGGGTTGATTCTTCGACACTCCGTCGTGGTGAATCACCCACAACCGCTCACAACTTGGTTTGGGTCATCCACAAGCTCTCCGGATGATCACCAAGATCCCAATCACCACCAAGCCGTCTAGGTGATGGCGATCACCAAGAGTAACAAGCACGAACTCTCACTTGACCACGACAAGCCTAATGAGAAGGTGGATGCACACTTTGCTACTCTTGATCTTCACTAATGAGGGCTCTCTTTGGGATTCTCAAATCTTAATCACCTCATTAGGACCTTTCTCTTCTTAGCGCTCTCTAAGGTGTTTCTCAGCTGTTGGAATGAGCAAAAGTACCCCCACACACGAGCGGAGGTGATATTTATAACATCGGCTGAAAAACGAACCGTTATGTGCCTCTACGGGGTGACCGGACGCTCCGGTCATGTTGACCGGACGCTCCGGTCTGTATACTCCGAACTCCAGTGTTTACAGTGTGACCGGACGCGTCTGGTAGTGATTTTCCCTCTCTGGAACCTTACTGGAGTCAACCGAACGCTGGCCCTCAGCGTCCGGTGACATGACCTCGCAGCGTCCGATCAAACCAGACGCAATCACCTTGGTCAGATGAACTGATCGGACCCTGAGCCAGCGTCCGGTCAGTATTTGACCCTCCATTCACTTCCAACTTTCGATCATATGTGAATGAAGTTTGCTCCATTGGATCAAAGGGCTGTTGTGAAGCTACCTAGTGCTAGTTTTAACAAGTGTGCACCACACCTAACTCACTAGACTCACCTAGGTCAAGCTACCCGTTCATACCCCCTTAATAGTACGGCCAAAGGAAAAACAAAGTCCTAAACTACTCTAAGTGTCTCTCCAACTCCAATCGACACTTAGAACTAGTCCATCCTTAACCTTGTCGTCCATCCTTTGAAAACCGAAACGATTTTCATCGTAGGGGCATGACAACTTTGATTGCTCAATCGATCTCCATTACTGTGACCTAACTCAATTGTTTCTGCAAAACACACGTTACTCACAATAATCACGTATTGTCATTAATCACCAAAACCCAACTAGGGGCCTAGATGCTTTCACATTGGATTCGGCCATTACGCACGTCGATTTTTTTTGCAATTTGACCCTTTTCTGTAAAAAAAAAATCACGTTTACCCCCCTTGAGGCGCGTAAACCCGACTTTGGACCCTTTTCTCGGCTCCATGACCTATGGCGCCGAAGTAACACGTCTCGGCGCCATAGGTCGGAGGCCGGCGATTGCTTGGTTGGCGACGTGGCGCTGACGTGGCCAGAGCTTGGCGCCATGATTCACGGCGCCGAGCTCGGGGCCATGGTCTACGGCGCCGAGCTCGGCACCTTGAATCATGGCGCCGAGCTCTGATTTCACTCTTAGCTCTAAATTAACATGACTTAATTTAACCATGAGATGGATATATGATTTTACTGTGACTCGGATACGTAAGAATTTTACCATGGGACAGACATATGAAAAATGGTTAAATTAAGTCATATATCCTCATGAAGCTAAGTCTGTGATTTTTATCATGAGATGGACATATGAAAAATGGCTAAGTCTGTGATTTTTCATATGTCAGTGGTCCTCGCGTACTCTGTCACAGCAACAAAGACGTCCTTATGCAGAGGGCACGCCAAGATGTTGTGCAACCATGTCTGACTGCCTACCTGCAAAAAAGGAGACAAAAAAGGAGTTACGTTAATTACTCACAATTTTAACCGAAACATCATCACATACTCCCATCCGTCGAAAGCTTTCGCGGACGTTAGCTAACCAATTACGGAGTAGACACAGTAGTAACCATAATTTTCAAAACTAAAACAGCACTGCAATCACCATACCTTGAGCCCATAATTTTCAGAATTATAATCACCATACTTTTTAGAACCAAAAATAGACATTTTCAGAACTGAAACATATATTTTTAGAACAGAAAAAGACTATTTTCAGAACTGAAAAAGCACTGCAATCACCACACTTTCAGCCCATAATTTTCAGAAATGCTATTTTCAGAACCAATTTTCAGATAACATATTAAGAGTCAAATTCATCTTTCAATAGGATGTCATACTCACGGTTCCAAACTAAAGTGATCGAAGCACTCCCAAGCATTCACACCTAGTAGCAGCAAGAACCCTAATTAACCCGTCCCCAACAGGCCACATTTCTGAAAGAGAAAGAAAACCAGAAATGTGGCCTTGGTCAAGTGGAATCATATGGAACCAACCACAACAGTCAATTTGCTGCACGTGGAAATTTACATCCCCTTCAATCCAGCCAACGCGACATCACAAACTACAATACATCGACTCAACCAGCCTTTCCATCATCCCAAACTGCCTGAAATTCAGTTGCATCCATGTTTTGTACTATCTTACAGCAAGAACGAAGACGTATACCACCAGAAGACCAACAACTGGGTTCCAGGTCAGCTTGTGGGGAAAAAAAGGAGAACTGTAGAGTCCCAAGCCAATCCGCATGCTTGTGTTGTCTCTTTGCCTAGTCAGGTGGGAAACAACCATTGCATCTGCACAAATTTCCCACAGAGGTAATTCTTGGGAGTGTTTGTGAGCTGATGATCATCACCGATATCTATCTCTTGCCTGCTACAAACTATAAAGCCTGCCTGATGATCATTAGGTCGGTGAGTTATCTCGCAATTTAGCCCTGGCGAAAAATACTCCTGCTAATAGACCTGCATGCATGGTGAAGTGTTCGAGATCGTTAATGATATTTATATAGGGTAAAAAAAATAGTAACAATATATTTAGCCTTGTTGTAGATATAACCTACCAAACAGAATGCTCAAAGAATTCTGCATGCTTGTACGAACGTTGAAGAGAACGATTCCAGCAATGGAAAGAGGGATCTTGTTTAAGGAGCCCACAAGGCTGTATTACAAGCAATATTGGCATCAGAAAAGTAGAAAACAGATGACAATAGAGAGGACAAGCAGCAATGTTTTAGATGAGTCCAATGGTGGCCCTTTATGGATTTGCAGTTTGAGCTGGAAAAGTTTTTTATGGAAACATATCTGTGTTCACATGTATATTTTAAATATCAAATGCATTAGGTACCTATATGTTGTTGCACTTGTCTGACGAAGAAACCACATGGAAGTAAAGCTGATTCCAAGCCCCAAAACTCCACTGGCAGTGATGACCAGCCAAAACTCAGGCATCCTTAAGAGAGGTCTGCAGATTCAGATGCAAATACATAACCACAAGATGGAGGAGTGAACGTGTAAATATTCAGAAGAAGCCTATCTAATGGAGTAAAGGTTCAACCATAGAAGATACATCAATTAGTGGTTACAGTTTCCATTTCTTATCTTTTGAATGGACTGACAGGAGCTCTGCCTTTCATTTAAGAAGGGAATGAAAAGTTTATGTACAGTTTCCGTTTCTTATCTCTGGATATGCTTTCCTATCAAGTTTTCAAAAGGTAACAATACATGTCCCACCAGACTCATGTCATGTTTATATGCCTAAAAGTGGTTTGCAGAACCAGAAAGGGCAGAGAAGACTACATGACAAGTCATTGAAAAATGATTATTGATACATAAATAGAGATCTCAGCAGTTTGCGTGTAGTCCCATAGGTTTATGATAGAAAAATAAAAAAAATAGTGAAGGTTGAATCAATAGCTTACGTCTCCAAAAGATACTCCACTTCATTCAAACCAAGCACAAGGACAATTCCCAATGGCAGTGAAAGAACATTATTCAGCAACACCATTGAAAGCTCATTCAAATTCCCAGACTTGGTGGCTTGCTTAGCAGTGTCCATTACATGCCGCAATGTAAGCTGAAAGGAAAAGCTAATTAGTTGAAAGAAATGTTTAATACCTTTGCAACTAAATGTACTAGTCTTGTAAACTGAAGTGCCAATCTAAGGGGCCGGAAATAATAACTAGAATCATTTGGTTGGACTGAATATTCAATAGTTGACTGCATGTACTAAACTAAATCAGCTTGTCATTTGTATTTAGGAAAGAAATACCGAATATGACGCCGTCAGAAAACAGTTTAAGGTCTGCCAGATATATCCGACAGCATGGAATGACAGATCTGTTATTCCTCCCGCAACTGCAGAGATTATCTGCACAAACATATCAATGGCTCAGGTGTTGAAGGGTCAACACATAATTATTGTAAGTCAAAATTTCACATATGATTATATATTTGGCAGTGAGCAGGTGAATCGGGCAATCAACTAGTAGCATGTGTACTAAAACTTATTTGGTGGAAAACACTTGTGAAGGAAATCAACTCCTCGTTCCTCATGCTTTTCTAACATATGAATATGACATACCATCAACATAAGAGCAATCCAAACTTGAGTACCATGCTGCTTCTTGAAAAAATAAGTTTCCCCAGAGGCAGTCAGGACATTGGCGACATTCTTCAATATAGTCAGCATTGCAACATTAATGTACTTCAAACTGAAAAGTAAAGAAAATATTAAGAAATGAAGTAAATAAGTTTATAAAAGGCTTCCAATTTCAGTCCGAACTTCCTTGCTACAAGTACAAGGTTGAGTGAGGAACTGAGAATCGTTCACAGCTAATATGGAAAACATCAATACAAAATGCTCAACAAAACTACCAAAAAGATTCAGGTCCATCATTGTACAAGGCACTAAATGAACCCTGAATAGAGCAGATTCATGAGACAGGCAACACATTTTTCAAAATTTAAAATAAACCAACTGTCAGCCAAATGAAATTCCTTGGTATTTTTTTCAAAGAGAGATAGCCTAAGCATTTTAACCCAGAATATATCGAACTTCAATACTGATTCTAAAAACCACCATTACTACTTATGTGATCTGTATTTCTAGACTGGAAGGTGAGAAAACACTAAATGCATTCATAGTCATTCTCCTGAAGAGGGTAAACTTAAGTGCGTAGAAAAATAAAATGACTGCTTAAAGCCAAGAAACAATTTCATGCTCCATTAACAAATAACAAATCAGGTGTACGGATCTAAAAAAATAGCACAGCAAACAGTACTCAGACCAAACTGACGCTGAAGATCTGCTACATACCTAAACATGCTTGTGATCAGCATTCCAACAAATATGATATTCACAGGCAACCAAACTTTGATTAGATTCCATGTCAATGGTTCAGTTGGAACAGCACCGGACAGGGATAGTGTAGAAACTATGGTCACTGATACAATGTTCTGCAGCAACAGAACATGGAAAAGATGATTTAGGGAAGGAACACAACTGTGTTGCATGAGCATTGGAAAGTAAATAGTCAGCACTAGTAATATACCTGGTATAGCATCAAAAATACTGGAGCATTGAAACCATAGCCAGATAGAACAAATTTGTTGACTAAGATCATGCTGCATGATGATATGCAGTAAGCCAGACCAGATAGGAAAGCCTGATTCTGAATCTTTGGGAGCCTGAGTGACTGTGCAGAGCTCTCCCTTTCTTTTGAGGCCTTACCATCTTCCAAGTCATTGTCATCAACACAGAAGGACCTTGTCAACGATCTGGAGAACATGATACTTCATTATTATCTAGAAACATTGTAGATTGTGTTAACTTGCAGTTGCAGGGCAGTTGCTGCGGGACATTTCGTTAGATAGACAAGGTCATGTTTGTGAATGTTTTTTTTCCAGTTATAACTATCTGTGGAGACATTTTCATTCAGATAGAGAAGATCAGCATTTATGGAGTTATTGTGATTTTCTAAGTTTTAACTAATTATCTATGGTGAGGTAAACAGTGAAATTCTATGGGAAAGAAAAAAGAGAAAAAAAGAACAAATCACACCAATCAAGGGTCGCATACATGCCTGTTTCCAATTTCTCTCCTCACAGGACTTGCAAGTGCAGTGAACGCTGCATTCTGATTCCGAAAGAGAGCCTTTTCACCGTTCATGAGAGGGCTACTAACACTCCCGGGTACATTTCTCCTAGGAGAGGCCTCAGAATCTGCAGGAACGTCTAACTGAAGGACTCTACAGGACATAAGAAAATGCTTGTAAGTTGTAACCAATAGTAATCGAATTTGTTTGCAGGAAGCCTGCATCATCACACAGTGTTGTGTTAACATTGAACCATATTAGCTATGATATTCAAACAAAAATTTGAACATAAGGATCAAGTCAAACCAAAATTTGAACATAGATCAAGCCAAAGAATGAAACAGCTGACTTTGAGCCCAGAAATTATCTATATGCTTCAACTTTGAATCACCGAACTATTCTAAAACTGGGTTACTTATACAAAAGGAATAGGTGTGCACCTAATTTCCTATATGTGCAGTTTAAGCTGTTTATCGCTGAAACTAAAAGGAGGCATGAGCATGACCCATTTAATAGTCACCGACTTTTAATCCACTAATTTACCAGATTTGGATGTTGACTTCAATGTTACTCTCATTAAGCAACATGGTTAAAACATTCTTGACTGCAGCCATCAGACTCAAGTTGTCAACAATTAGTGTTAATCCGTTACCAAACAAAAAATTGAGAGAATTCCTTATTTGGCTCTCTAAAGATACAGAATGCCTTATTTGGCCCTCTAAACTTGGAAATTCCCTATCTGACACTACTTCTATGTTCAGTGCCCAAAATGACATTACCGTTGCTTCTAAGGGCTAACGGTGTGAAACATGAGGTAAAAAGACCATATTACCCCTGTCTGTATCGCTGCATATATATGTTGTACAGTAAGTAGTGTACAGTAAATAAGTTGGACAAACAACATTTTTGATACACAAAACACATACACAGGATTTGACACTGATATATATGCACTGCACAGTGCCCAAAATAAGTTGTACAGTAAGTGCGACGGATATATATGCACTGCACAGTGAGCAAACAACATTTTTGATACACAAAACATATATATGCAGCATATATATATACTGTACACTACTTACTGTACAGCATATATATGTAGAGGGGTAATATGGTCTTTTTACCTCATGTTTAACATCGTTAGCCCTCAGAAGTAACGGCAATGTCATTTTGGGCACTGAACATAGAAGTAGTGTCAGATAGGGAATTTCTAAGTTTAGAGGGCCAAATAAGGCATTCTGTATCTTTAGAGGGCTAAATAAGGAATTCTCTCAAAAAAATTAGTAGTAACCTCAAGTGAATTAGTTGGTAGAAATGTAAAGATGCAGACAATTACTGTAGTAGTAACCTGAGTCCAGAGTAATTAGCAACAAGTTTGACAGTTAGTTAGTAAGGTGATTCCATGTGTTCCACAATCCAATTTGAGTACATACAAGTATTCTAAGGACCCGTTCGTTTAGCGGGGAACGGAGGCCTGGAACGGTTCCGGATGGAATGGCAAGTTTATTTACAGTAGTAATGATCAGCTGGATTATTTCCGGCCCTCAATCCGCGCGAAACGAACGAGGCCTAAGTGTACCAAAAATCGAAGCCATTAACTGAATTTGTTCTCAGTTACTAGTATCAGAGATTCAGAGTACGAGGTACGGGACTGTACTATGCCATGAAACAAAACTGAAACGTGCAAGAGCAAGCAACAGAACGTGCAACTTGTGAGAGGCCACTGGTCAGCTCAGCTGCAATTGATTGTCGTTTTCTGTGGGGAGGTAGAATCTATCTGCACCACCTGATGGCTGAGGTGAACCCGAGATCACACACACGGAACTAAATTTGACCCGCTGCTTATTCCTTCCCGTCAAACAGTGGCAAGCACGGAGTGAATCAATCAGCAGGTTAACACACGACACGAGCGGTCCGAGTCCCAAGCAGAGGCGAGCGAGAAGCGATATACACATACAGCCTGCAGGCTGCAGGGTGCAGCGCCTCCCCCAGCTGCAACGGAACCAACAGCAGCCCGCCCGAGGCAAAACCGAAGTTTCCTGATCAGAAGCAACACGTGGACACGGGGGGGGGGGGGGGGGGGGGGGGGGGGCTACGAGACGAGGCACGGGCGCCCGCGAGAAGTTGAACTGGAGGCTGGCCTAGCAAGCTGGCGGGGAAGGAAGGAAGGGCCGTGTGGTGGCGAGGGGTGGGAAGGAGGGAGGTCGATCGGGTGCTGACCTGGAGCCCATGGCGGCGGTGGCCGAGCCGGCGTGGGGAGCGCGCGCGGGAGGCGCCCCCGTGGCGCGTGTGAACGCTCAGGACGGCGGCGCCCGGGAGGTAGTCGACGAAATGTCGCGGCGGGCCGGGGCAGAGGCGTGGACGCGCCCGGAACGGGCAGCCGGCCGGGCAGGGGGCCAGGCGACGACTCGGAACTAACGGGGCCGCTTCACCTTCGCTTTGGAATGCTAGTACTAGTAGTACTATCCGAGAGGACCTGCGTCGCGGGCCCCACCTGGCGGGGGACTCGTCTCCAGCTCACCTCAACTCGCTGGCTGACTGGCCCGCCCAGGCTTCGGCGTTGCTTTGCTGCTGCGCCTGTTGTGGGGGTCAACTCGGGGGTAGCGAGCAGTCCAACCGCTGAGTCGTGGGGCCAACAAGTGTGCTGGCCCACGTGGCATTGAGGCGGGGAGGGGTTGGATCGGCGTAGCCCTGCTTTAGCTGCTGGGGCTTCGTACGAAACTCATCGGTTTGACCGCAACCAAATAATGCAACATGGCATTGGCAAGCAGCCTTTGCGTGACCGATGTTTGACCATGCTTCCTTCCCCTTCCCCTTCCCCTTTGAACTGTTCTTCTATTTTCGTACGGATGCTACTTGTCGCCTCTTTGCGTCCGTGCTTCGTTTTGATCCAATCCAATCCAATCTAATGTGGTTTTGGTTCTTGGACACCACTTACGTTGTGGAATGTGGAGGTGTACATACACAGTACTTCCAAGAAGAAATGCTCATTTTGAAAAAGGGGTGTATTTCTAACTAGTACAGTGCTAGGTTAAACCACCTTTTAGTTTACAATTTTTTAACAAAATAGTTTAAAATTTGTTACATTAAATATAAATATAATCTGATTCATCGTAAGAATATATCTTTTATGGACAGTATATGTATATTTGTTCCATCTGCCTGGAAATACGATTATTAATATCTATGACCGAGAAAAGGACTCCAACACTATACATGGGTTCACATATCGAGGCTCAACTCCACTCCAGCTCAACAGCTTGTACTCCTGTTACTGAGTTATGGGTTAAAAAAGTGTTTGACCCAGTGACATTGTCACTGATGGGAAAGGAGTCGGATCGGCAGATATAAAGCATGTTCGTTTGCTCGTATACACGATCGTGGATTATAAGCTGAAACAGTATTTTTCTCTCATACTAAAACAGTCAGCAGTAAATAATTCACGATCATTTACGACGAAACGAACAGGCTGATAGCCATGTGCTTGGTTCGCTGGGCTTCGAATGAAATTCGTTAGTTTGGCCACAGACAACAACCTAACATGGCAATCTTTGCCGGAACGCGCTTTGACTATGCATTTTTTGTACCTTCTATCTTTGAATTGTTTCTCTTGTTCCTAAGAAAGCATCAACAAGGCTAACATCCACGTCCTTGATCTTGCCCAAAAAACATGATCCACGTATGCCAAGATAGATTTAGGGGTTGCTTGGTCTACAGCCAACACCGGTCATACTTGTTGTGGCATCACCAAACCTTAGGCGGAGAAAACGACCGCCACAAGCGTGGCGAAAATTAACAAAGGAATAAGCCGAAGAATCTTGTGGCAGTCACAACTTATTCACAAACCAAACACCGCCCAAGTTCCCGTGGTAGCCATAGTTGTAGCATGGCGAGCAACCAAACAACGTGTTAAGCATACAACCCTAAACGCAAGCGTTGACTCGTCATTTCTCCTTCCTCTTAAAGTGATTCTTCTCTCTTTATTTTTCTTTTAGCTATAGCTTCACCGACGGTCCGCAAAAAACGCTGAAACTCTGTACAACCATCATCTCGTCGCCTCTCTCCTTCGAGTGGTATCCAAGCCTATATGACTACTGGGCTATAAATCACACCGGTGCGATGAGCCCACTCTTAGTACAAAAAGCTATTGTTGTGCCTGGTCCATGTTGCATTTTTGGTCGGCTTGCTGAATCTTTGTTGAAATTGGCTGAAAACACTGTTCTGGCTGAAATGTTGTGAGAGAAAAAAATACTATTTCGACTGAAAAAAGAAGCCGAAAAAGCCAGATATGGGGTAAGCCGAACGGGGCCACTCTTTTATTTACTGTTAGCAACCAACAGGTATATTGTGAAACGTGGAGGTACATGTGTACTAGTACTACCAATAAATACAAAGTAGTACGTATATAGGTTGAGTGACCATGGATCTTCCATGTTTGACCTACGATATTTTACATTTTGTTGTTATATTTGTGCCTTCCATGGTATGACCCGGATAACTGGATGACGGTGGACATGATGTCACTGTTTCTTTTATTCACAATCCATGGCAAGGCAAAAAAAATATTCACTCGGTCCTTTTGAATCCCATCTGCCGCCCCACATTAATAGTAAAAAAATTATTGATCATGTTTTGAAACTCTGTTGACTGAGTGAAGAATGTTGCAAGGTAGATAAATATATAGCTCTATATTACTGCCTTAAATACGAAAGCGAGCCTAGGGCAAAAGGACCGGGTGATAAAAAATGTGGAAACTGAGTTATCCTCATTGATCAATCGTGTGTCGCAAAAATAATATCATGGAAACCAACCTTTAAGATTATTATAGTATGCTCTAAGTTTTAGGCTGTCAATTTAAAATTTTACTTGACCCAAAGCGAAAGAAGCTGGGCAGACAAAAATTTATTCACCTTATTTTTTTCCATCTTCCTCAGACAGGAGTGCCTCTCAATGCTACTTGGGCCACATCGCGTACATGGGCCGACCCATCTGTGCCTTCCTGCCGCTGGATCGAAAGAAAAAAAAAAGCAACGGAGTTGGTTCCAACCTGACCAGGACATGACACCATCGGATACGACCATTGTTTATAAGGTGAGCTCGTTCCTATATTTGTATAGTGATTTTTGGTACAATTCACTTGGTTCCACATGAACATGTCATTATTTGAATGTAGGTATAAATATGTCTCAACGTGCAAGTTCATCAAAGTTGAATTTTCGGTTCATCGGTAGCTCGACAGTGCTTCATTGGGAAGGCCATAACTCATCCATCTGAAGTGCGATCGAGGTCAATGAGTACTTGATGGAAAGCTTGTTTGATAAGATTTCAAATAGATCTGGTCTCATCTCAATATCTGAAAGGTCCTAATATGGCTAGAGGGGGGGGTGAATAGCCTATTTAAAAATCTACAAATCAACTAGAGCAATTTGATTAGTATGACAAATAGCGTAATGCAAACTTGCTCTATCTCTACAAGGGTTGCAAGCCACCTATCCAACAATTCTAGTTGCAATGAATACTTAGGCACACAAACTTGCTATGTAATTACTCACTAAGAGCTCTCAACCTTGCTACTCTAAAGAGCTCAACTAGATGAATGTAAATAATAAAGCAAGCTCTCAATTCTAATTACACTAAAGAGCTTGTATCAACTAGTTTGCAAGAATGTAATTGAGTGAGTAGAGTGATTATACCGACGTGTAGGGGATGAACCAATCACAAGATGAATATATAGCCAATCACCGGGAGAATGCCAAAGAAGTGAGACAATCGATTTTCTCCCGAGGTTCATGTGCTTGCCAACACGCTACGTCCCCGTTGTGTCGACCAACACTTGGTGGTTCGGCGGCTAAGAGGTATTTCACAAACCTCGTCCACACGATCGGACACCGCAAGAACCGACCCACAAGTGAGGTAACTCAATGACACGAGCAATTTACTAGAGTTACCTTTTGGCACTCCGTCGGGGAAGGTACAACTCCCCTTACAATCACCGGAGACGGCCATGAACAATCACCAACTCGTGCCGATCCTCCACCGCTGCTCCAACCGTCTAGGTGGTGGCAACCACCAAGAGAAACAAGCGAAATCCGCAGCGCAACACGAATACCAAGTGCCTCTAGATGCAATCACTCAAGCAATGCACTTGGATTCTCTCCCAATCTCACAATGATGATGGATCAATGATGGAGATGAGTGGGAGGGCTTTGGCTAAGCTCACAAGGATGCTATGTCAATGAAAATGTGCAAGAGTTATCCTTTGAGCCGGCCATGGGGCTATAAATAGAGCCCCCATCAAATAGAGCCGTTATACCCCTTCACTGGGCAAAAACGCGCTCTGACCGGACGCTCCGGTCATACTGACCGGACGCTGGCCCTCAGCGTCCGGTCACCCGATGGACGCCACGCGTCACCAGCTTCAAACGCTGTTCGTCAGATTTCAACGGCTACGAAGTTGACCGGACGCTCCGGTCAAAACTGACCGGACGCTGAAGCCCCAGCGTCCGGTCGTTTCCAGTAAGCTCCCTGAGGGAGAGAGGGACCCAAACCCATCTCAACCCTGCAAACACCTTGCGCACATGTGTTAGCCTTTTTTCACAAATATTTTCAAGGGTGTTAGCACTCCACTAGATCCTAAATGCATATGCAATGAGTTAGAGCATCTAGTGGCACTTTGATAACCGCATTCCGATACGAGTTTCACTCCTCTTAATAGTACGGCTATCTATCCTAAATGTGATCACACTCACTAAGTGTCTTGATCACTAAAACAAAATGGCTCCTACATTTTATACCTTTGCCTTGAGCCTTTTGTTTTTCTCTTTCTTCTTTTCCAAGTTCAAGCATTTGATCATCACCATGCTATCACCATTGTCATGATCTTCGTCATTGCTTCATCACTTGGAGTAGTGCTACCTATCTCATAATCACTTTGATAAACTAGGTTAGCACTTAGGGTTTCATCAATTAACCAAAACCAAACTAGAGCTTTCAATATCACATCAGCAAGGCCTCCAAATCATCAAGATATTCTGTCGCTGTTTCTGCTGGGAGCTACACTGTCGTTATGGACTTGTTATTCATCCTTGGGACCCTGGCCTAAGTGGCAGCACACCCCAAGGGCTTGAAGAACCCACCAAGAAAGCCCTTGGACGTCCTCCTCCTTTGCCACCACCTTAGGAGGCCAGCAAGGACGTCCAAGCCAAGCCGGAGGCCAGTCCAACTTGAGTTCGAGTCCATCTCGGGCTCCAGGACCAGCGTGTAGTAAAACGGACGTCCAGGTCGCATACAAACTCCGTTTTTGATGATCCACATATGGATGGAAAGATAATTTCATAAGGAAACCAATGGAAGTGGTCCCACATCAAAATTCCATCAGAATCAATGGGAATAGTCGAAACAAGTTGACGTCCAGAATCTGTTACGGCGCTGCGTCGTCGTCTTTTGGGCCGTTGGGCCTTGTAACGTGTTGGGACACCTTTAGGACGTGAAGAGGGATCCTTGGACATCCCTTAGGCTATATAATCAGTAGCCACCACCTATATTAGGTTTTGGGTTTGTTTTAGATCAATCTGTCATTGAACAGTCGCCGTTATCGGTTTGTAAGACCCCAACTTCGAGTGCTTAATCATTCATCTGCAATTGTCACTTCAATTGAGTTGCATTTTATCTTGTTCTTGCTTGTGTTCTTCGATTCGCAGCAGGGATTTGCCTTCTTGGCGAGGTCAACCGGATTGTGACACGGTTGATAACCAGAGGAGACGTGGTACTAAGGATGCAGGGTTTGGGTCTTTGTGATCTGAAGCCGGATCGGTGTGTCGCTCTCCGAACAAATCGTTGTTTATCTTGAACCTGACGGAAGATCGGGACCCCGTCTACATTACAACCGAACCGTCTAGACGCCCGCCGCCGCACGCGCACTCCGCCGCCGGCCCTAATCGAAACCGTCCCATTCCGTCGGGGCCGGGTGGGTCCCGCTTTTACCCATTATAAAAATTTGTAATTACTCATAAACCATTAAAAAATTTGAGTGGGCACAGGTGTCATTAGTCGAAACTTTTTTTTTGCCCTCTACACCATTCCGTCCACATTAGATGCTAACGGTATCAAATTGAGCTACGAAAAGACTTAAATACGAAGCGAGCTGAAATTTCATTTTCCTCCGGTGCCACTCGCTGGATGAGTGTTTTGACGCCAAATTGAGGATGGAGCAGGAGAGCTTTTGGTTGGACGAGGAGTGTCGTGCATCATCCCCGAAAAGCGAGTACTTGTACTTGTACTACCCAATAAAAATTGAAAATTGTATAGAACTTTAGCATAAGACATCACAACAAAAAATTATAGCTAAGGAACAAAATACATCATAATAATCTTTTTTAGTGTTTACTTATATAGTGTTAGCAGGAACTTGCATTGCATGTACAAAGCATATATATATTATTATATTTCTCAAAATACGTAATAGAGCTAAAACTCATTTAAGAAAGAGAGCCCACCAGACAGGCGACCACTATATATGGCGTCGTCTATATTTATCTATGGGAATTGTAGATCACATACTAACAATACAAGAAGCTAGCTAGTAACCAGAATGTAAAAGCATTCACGTATTTGCCCTATAAAAAAAGAGGCGGGATGCATGAACTAATCGCCTACGTACGTGAGGTGTGCCAGAAGAAACAGGCTAACAAGTTGCATGTGTGTATCATGTACTAAGCTTCTTCGATCATCAGAAAGGCGTACGTGCACCTGTGCAAGCTGGCCGGCGACGTGTTCGTCAACTTCTTCATCGTCAATGCAACAGCTCCTTAAATTTAAAAAAAAAATATAACTGCTCCTTCCTGCCATAACGTCCGAAGTGCCCATGGATCATCGAACGTGACGAAAAAAAGCTGAGTCTGTGGCGACCAAAGCCTTATCTAGAGGGCAGCAAGCGCTGCACAGCCCGGAGAGAAGGGACGCTGACCGGCACCACGTCGCCCGAGGTGCCCGCTGGAGTACGTGAAACCAGCGTCCATGCGGCGCCGAGATCGAACAGAATGTGGGCAGGTACTGTGTGTTCAGACCTCCCACCGTCCCACGCTAGGCGATGTGTAAGAGCATGAGAGGTCGGGAGCTGAGAGTTGCTGGTAGTGGTGGATAGCTTGCCGAGACAGCATCGCCTTTGGCAGAGCGCTGACACCGATGCAGGTTTTGTTCCAGTGGTAAGGTGCTGTTTATGGGCCGTTTGGTATGGCTCCAGGCAGCTCCGGCTGACACCCTGACATGGAACACTGTAGCAACACTGTAGCCCGGAGCTGTTTTCTCTCACCGCCTTTTCCCTTTCACTACAGCGCGGTTACTGTTCACAAAGCCGGTGAAGCTCGGTTTTTCTGGCTCCGGTTCTGCCATACTACGGTGCATGAACAGTGCAGGAGCCGAAGCATCTCGGAGCGGTACCAAACGGGGCCAGTTCCCTTCCATTTTGCTAAATTTTTTAAGATTTCCCGTCACATCGAATCTTTGGACGCATGTATGAAGCATTAAATATAAATAAAAAATAAAACTAATTACACAGTTTAGATGAAATTCACGAGACGAATCTTTTAAGCCTAATTAGATTATGATTGGACACTAATTGCCAAATAACAACGAAAAACGAAAAAGTACTATAGTACCATTTTCCAAAAAATTTCGCGAACTAAACAAACCTAAGTTGTGCATGGCCAATAAAAACGACGACCTCATCCCCATCGTGAGGTGCTTTGATGGTGGCTTTCGCGCAGCTCGAGCTTGCCGCTGCTACGCGGCCGGATCAGGAAGGCTGATTTGTGCGGCTCGAGCTCGCGGGTGTTACGTGCTGCCACCAGGCCGTGGCGGCCGACAAAGGGACAACCATGGATTCGACGTCTTTGGCGTAGCCGCCCAGCCCATCAGCCGCGAGTCCGAGAAGCGCGGCCATCCTGATTTCCCATCTTGTTTCCTCTCAGCATCGAGCCCGCCACGCCGCGCGGCCAGGTGCGAGCGGACCGGGCGGAGGAACAGGCGGCAACGAAATCGGGTTCTGACGCATCCGACTAGGTGCGGAGAGTGCGGTAGCCGGCGGCGCGTGAACAGGGCAGCTGGCGGCGCATGAGCACGACTGCACGAGCAAAGACAGTTCAGTTCGAGGCGCAGCCGCGCAGGGGAAGGCAGGTTCTCGAGAATTCGCGATGACCGATGATCCAGTTCGTAGCTTAGCGGGTGAGAAACCCTGCGGATTCGTGTTGGAAGGACACGTGGCAAAATAGAATGCTAGATTTGGTGGTGCAGGTTTCGTCTTTTAAGAGATTGCGTAGTAGTACACGTGCTGGCGTGCTGCGCCTGCGTGGCAACGTGTGTCCCCCGGAAGGGCACGGCCCGTACACCTGCTAATAAAGAAGAGGAGCGGTAGGAGCAGCAGCTATGACGAAGAGAAGACCGACCACTGACCTGCCGCTGCCGCCTGCGCGGAGGACGTGTGCGCACGGGAGAGGAGGGCACTGCCTACCTGCTGCCACGGGCGCGGGTGCCCAGGCACGCGTGGCGCGCCCAGGTAGGCAGGCTCCGCGACCGCCGAGCCCGAGATGACCCGCAGCTATCCATCCACTCGCCGCGCTCGCACACGGTAGGGCCCCGCCATGCATGGCAGTGCCACCTGGCCAAGCGAGCCAGAGCCCAGAGCCGCGAGCCAACGGCCGCGGGCCGCGTCGCCTAACCGTCGGACCGACGTGGGGAGCGCGGAGCGTCGCAGCGTGGGGGCGGTGACTGACGAGGCCTCGAGGGAAGGGAATGCCGAACGGAGCCTGAAATAATAACATGGAGGTTAAAAAAGTTTCGACCCGTGGCACTTATCACCGCTTAAACTTTTTAATATCTTCTTCCTCCACCCTCTCGTCTCCGCCGCGCTCGGAACTTCCAACTTGCCCCCAAAGCCCAGCTCCCTGCCTAGGGTTAGGGTCGCCCCTCCGCTCCTCCCTCGCTTCACTCGTGTCCGGCAGGGGGCATCGCCGCCGGAAGAGATGTCGCGGACGCTGGTGCAGCCGGTGGGGCAGAAGCGCCTCACCAACGTGGCGGTGGTGCGGCTGCGCAAGCACGGCCAGCGCTTCGAGATCGCCTGCTTCCCCAACAAGGTGCTCTCCTGGCGCTCCTGCGTCGAGAAGGACATCGACGAGGTGCTCCAGTCCCACACCGTCTACTCCAACGTCTCCAAGGGCGTCCTCGCCAAGTCCAAGGACCTCACCAAGGCCTTCGGCACCGACGACCAGACCCAAATCTGCATCGAGGTAGGGTACCTATCCACCCCCTTTCCAACCCCCATTCAATCCACAATCCTCGCGCTAGACGCTCCTCGTTGTTGCTTTGCTTCTTCAGATTCTGGAGAAAGGGGAGCTCCAGGTCTCCGGCAAGGAGAGGGAGGCGCAGCTCTCCAGCCAGTTCCGCGACATCGCCACCATCGTCATGGAGAAGACCATCAACCTGGAGACCCGCCGCCCCTACACCATCACCATGATCGAGCGCCTCATGCACGAGATACACTTCGCCGTCGACCCAAACCTCACCTCCAAGGAACAGGTACCTGAGAATACATCTGATGCCTACTTTCTTCAGAGATAATGGATAATGGCCACAACTGGAGCAGAACATTCTGGTGGCTGTTTGTTTATTCTCCTTTGTGCTAGAATCTGTTTCCATCATCTGTGGGGTGTAGCATATTCGTTGGATGTAAGTTATTGGCCTATATAATTGCTGGCATGACCTCCTGATTCATGTGCAATCACCATCATTTGCCAATTTCAGAATCCCTTGCACGTCACCATCATCTCTAGACTACAATTGGAAACCACCATTCTATAGAAGTTTTCTTGTTTAGTGTTCAGGCCTAACAATTGGCTGGATGTAAAAAAGATAGGTGACTTCCTATTTTCTATAGAATTGGTAACGCTGCGATACTGCTAATAGGTCGGGCTACTGATTATTATTATTAGCGGTTTGTGTAGCACAATTCTATAGAAAATATATCGTTTAGTGTTTAGGCCTGACAATTGGCTGGACTTAAAAAGGTAGGTGACTTCCTATTTTTTTTTACAGAATTGGTGACACTGCGATATTGCTAATAGGCCGGGCTACTGATTGAGTTTGTGTGTTTAGTTTTATTGAACACTAAATTCATCATCATACATACGTACTGTAGGCTGTTACTCTTATTTATCTATTTTTTCACTAACTAGCTGGTTTTCTGTTTTTTATACTAACTTACCAAAATTAAAACAAGGAAATGATGCTGTGAATTCATTTCACATTTTTCTCAGTGGAGTTGCAACTTATAACCTTTAGCCTTGATATATGTCCTTATTTCTCGTGATAATGTTTTCTGGCTATGCTGCCTTTTAGTAGTAGCAGTTTGTGTCGCACAATTCTGTAGAGGATTTTCTCTTCAGTGTTTAGGCCTAACAATTGGCTGGATGCAATTTTTTATGGAATTTGGAATGCTGCAATATTGCTAATAGGATGGGTGGCCAGTTGAGTTTTGGTTTTAGGTTTAGAACACTGAATTCATCATCATAAACAGTATAAAGATGTTATAGCTATGGTTTACATGGTCATTAATTTTGTACCTAATATATCTTGATTTTGATTTTGTATATTCCAACCAATGATTATTGGTTGTATGTTTATATAGCATAGTAGTTAAAAACTTGTCAACGTTACCTGCATATATAGAACAAGAACATGATTATTGTAAAGCTGCTTTGGCCAGTTAAAGTTCCTTTATCTATTATCTTACTCTATTTTTCTTCTGTTTATAAAAGTTATCAAGAAGCTCACAGAGCATAGGGAGTTTGGACAGTTAGAGACTTACGTCAATGCACAGTCAGTGTGCCACGTCAGCGTATAGAGCGGATTAGGACCTGTTTGGATTAATTAGATTGCTTGCACTCTATATATCAATCGATCGGTTCCTTTTCTTCTTTTGCAGAGTGCTTTTAAAACATTAGTAGTGGAATCTTCCACAAACTCAAACAAAATGCTACTGCCCGCGGCTCTCTGTAGTTCTCCTTTGTCACCTAGGAGCCGTTGCCTTACCTTCGGCTGTTCTTGACATCATCACTTGATGTCACACACAGGATCAGCCAAGTTGTTTATGCATTTTTTAGATTAGGGCGCGGCGACGCCGGACAACGAAAAGCAAAAAAGGAGGTTTCCAAGTTGTACTACAAACAACTGGAGGCCATTTGCAAAGCTGAGTCAAATAAAATCCGTGATAAAAAAATCGGTTGCTGTCAAATGATGACTTTCACCGAAGTTTGATTGCATGTTTAGCCGACCTAGTAATGGCGGCACGTGATCTATCCAGCGTGATGCTGGGTCATAATCTTTTACATAGTACTTGTCTAATAACTGTATTTGGTTTGAGCAAAATAACAACACTTGTACAGACCCACCCACTCTCATCAGATTTGAAAAGTCGCTTGCAATCCGTAGAAGAACAGCTTTCGGAAAGCATGGCATCATTGTATAACTCACTGATTATTGCCAAGCCAGATCTTGAACCAGAAATAAATAGTCATGGCCTTTTGGGTCGACCAATGACATCTCTTTAGAATATTCAACATGTCGAGGGCTTACCAGCTACAAGCCTACAACACCATCTAAAAAACGTGCATCTGGTCCAGGTAACTTTTGTTATATGCTGGGTATCATAGTATTTATAGGTGATCTAGCGCATATAGCAAAAGTTACATGGACCAGAAGCACGTTTTTTTGATGGTGTTGTAGCAGGCAAGCTCTCAACATGTTGAATACAACAACAACAACAACAACAAAGCCTTTAAGTCCCAAACAAGTTGGGGTAGGCTGGAGTTGAAACCCAGCAGAAGCATCTCAACATGTTGAATATTCTGAAGAAATGTCATTGGTCGATCCAAAAGGCCATGACTATTTATTTCTGGTTCAAGATCTGGCCTGGCAATAATCAGTGAGTTATACAATGAACCTTTCACCCATGCCATGGTTTCCAAAACCTGTTCTTGTATGGATTGTAAGTGCCTTTTCAAATCTGGTGAGAGTGGGTGGGCCCCTTCAAGTGTCAGAAACACCTTAGTTATTTTTCTCAAATCAAATGCAGCTATTAGACCAGTATTCTCCAAAAGATTAGGAACCATAGATCATGTGTCGGTTGAACATGCAATCAAACTAAGGTGAAAGTAGTCATTTGACAACAACCGAGTTATTTTTTCTCACTGATTTTCTTTGACTCAGCTTTGCAGATGGCCTCCAGTTGTTTGTATTACAACTTGGAAGCCTCCTTTTTGCCTTTTGTTGCAAGGCTTCACTGCGCCCGAATCTAAAAATTGCATCGACAACTTGGCTGGTCCTCTGTGTGACATCAGGTGATGATGTCAGGAACTGGCGACGGCTCCTCTGGCAGTGACTCTATGTGGCTTTCTATGTGGCAAAGCCACATAGCTGTGACCTTGTCAGAAGCTTTGGCCGCAGGTGACAAAGGAGGAGAACCAGGCATTGTGTTTAAGTTTGTGGAAGAATCCACTGCTAATGTTTTAAAGGCACTCTGCAAAAGAAGAAAAGGAATCGATTGATTGTTTGATATATAGAGTGCAAGCAATCTAATTAATCTGCAAAATAAAATAAAAAGCAATTCAACCTAGTATTACTGAAATGATTACGTACTGTATGTATGAACCATGCATTCAGAACCACGAGAGAGAGAGACCGGTAATTAAAGCGACTAAGTGAGGCAGTAGCATATTCGTTGGATATAAGTTATTAGCCTATATAATTGCTTGTCTGGCCTTCTGATTCATGTGCAATCACCATGTCATTTGCCAATTTCAGAACCCCTTGCACGTCACCATCATCTCTAGACTACAATTGGAACCCATCATTCTACAATTGGATGTAAAAAAGATAGGTGACTTCCTATTTTCTATAGAATTGGTAACACTGCGATATTGCTAATAGGCCGGGCTACTGATTATTATTTGTAGCGGTTTGTGTAGCACAATTCTATAGAAAATTTCTTGTTTAATTGGCTGGACCTAAAAAGGTAGGTGGCTTCCTTTTTTTTTATAGAATTGGTAACACTGCGATATTGCTAATAGGTTGGGCTACTGATTGAGTTTGGGTGTTTAGTTCTAGAGAACACTGAATTCATCACCATACATACGTACTGTAGGCTGTTACTCTTATGTATTTATTTTTTTCACTAACTAGCCAGTTTTCTGTTTTTTATACTAAGATTGAAACAAGGAAATGATGCTGTGAATTCTTTTTACATTTTTCTCAGTGGAGTTGCAACTTATAACCTTTAGCCTTGATATATGTCCTGATTTCTGGTGATAATGCCTTTTAGTAGTAGCAATTTGTGTAGCACAATTCTGTAGAGAATTTTCTCTTCAGTGTTTAGGCCTAACAATTGGCTGGATGCAATTTATTTATGGAATTTGGAATAGGATGGGCAGCCAATTGAGTTTTGGTTTTAGGTTTACAACACTGAATTCATCATCATACACAGCATAAAGATATCATAACTATGGTTTACATGGTCATTAATTTTGTACCTAATACATCTTGATTCTGAATTTGTATATTTCAACGAATGATTATTGGCTGTATGTTTATATAACACAGTAGTTAAAAACTTGTCAACATTACCTGCATATAGAACATGATGATTGTTGTAAAGCTACTTGAGCCAGTTAAAGTTCCTTTATCTACCATCTTACTCTATTTTTCATCCGTTTCTCTTTGGTCCTGTAGGCTCTAAAAGTTATCAAGAAGCTTACAGAGCACTTCCCCATAAAGCGTGCACCACTGAGGGTGCGGTTCACTGCACCGAAGCCCAATTTTGCAGGCCTTATGGAGAAGGTTGGCGAATGGAATGCTACTGTCATTTCAAAGGATGAATCGAGCACTCAGCCTTCTATTGTAAGTCTATTGGTTCTTGTTTTCTGTGGTTATTCCTACATCACATGATTGTGAATTGGTAATTTGGTATGGAATTTCTACTCAGTGTCCCCTTTTTCACTTGAGCAATTTCGAAAAAAAAGGAACAGTGCCATAGAGAGGGTAAAAGGTTCTTTTCTTGTGTGTGTTGAGAGGGGGGGGGGGGGGGGGGGGGGGGGGGGTTCAGCATACACGATGTCATAGAGAGGGTAAAAGGTTTTTGATATCATCTGTGGTCTGTATCACATACTCCCTCTGTTTCAAATTATAAGACGTTTTGGCTTTTCTAGATTCATAACTTTTGCTACGTATACCTATATATATATATATATATATTATGTCTAGATACATAGCAAAAGCTATGGATCTAGAAATGCTAAAACGTCTTATAATTTGGGACGGAGGAAGTAGCTTAGAGGATTGGTCAATGATGCCTAGTCAAATGTGTAAAAAAAATTTATGGGCTCCAGTTTGTGTGGGAGGTGTCTGCTGCCTGATCGTAGGAAGAATAGAAGCGGGAGCCTGATCGTAATACACTGTTCCTTGCATGATGAACTTAGCATTGAAGTCTACTTAGCCTATTTTAGTGTCTATTTTTTGTGATTTAATCATTTTCTGAAACCAAAATTCTTGTGCGGGCTGAACCTTATTATCGTTGTACTACATGTAACTGTGGATAATGTTTTTCAGGTATGTGAGATTGAGCCATCTGTTTTGCACTCGTGTGAGGAGCAGTTGAAGGATGTGCAAGGGAGGGTCGAAGTGCTGTCTGTCTCAGCGCACGCAGAAAGTGGCCCATCTGTGGAGCAACATGACAGTGTTGAAGTGCCACAAGCAGCTCCTGTGAAGGAACCAGAAGCTGTTGCTCAGATAAGTGAGACAATGCAGAAACAGAACATTTCTACTGAAAGCCAGGGCAATGCACAAGGCAAGCAGCAGAGAAGGTGCAAGGAGTGTGATGTACTCGTGGAGGACAAGCTATACAGAGAGCACTGTAAGAGTGGGTGGCACAAGCACAACTACACACGCCACAAGAATGGGCTCCCGCCTCTCAGCCAAGAGGAGTGCATTGTGGAGATGGAATTGGCCGACTCCAAGAAGGACCTTAAAGACTACGATTTCTGATGAGGTTAGTTGGAAGTTCCTCTGCCGATCTTGTGTTCGGGCACTAATGCTGTCTGTTTAATGCTTTCCTATCACCCATCTTATCCAGGATGATTAACAAGGGGTGCACAGGGCATGAGGTTTTGTTGCCAGTCTTATTTTATCTCTCTGAGAACACATGGTCGTTTTCCGATGCTGTATAGTGGAGCAGTGAACCTAGTTTTGTGAGATGCAAGTAATCGTTAGAATGAAATGGTTTAGTCACATCGTTGAACTGCAACCAAGTTTGGGAGTAGAACCTGGCTGTCTGGATGGGCTTTGGCTTTGTATAGTAGCTGAGTGAACTTGGTCGTGGCACCTGGGTGCTCGTTGAGCGTTGGCTGTTCTGTAACGCCATACTGTGCGGGCTAGAAACTTTGCTTGTTATGATGGATCAAGTTAGTTATAATACGACTTATTTGCATCCTTTCTGTTTGTTTGGTTTGTGAATTGTGATACTGCATCCGTTGCCTTTTGTTGTTGCTACACCTGATGTTAAGTTCATTCGAGATGGCGAAGCTAACATGTGGCGGCCTGTTTTCTACTGGGAAGAAAACGTGTGGCATGATTTGCTGTTTGGGATTGCGAAAGGAAATTTACATTGGTTGGACGTGTGCTGTAGTTCTCTAGTTTCCTAGAGACGCAGCTAAGTGCAAGGCGTTTGGTACGGGCCAAAAAAAGGTTTCATGACACCCTAAATATGGCTGCCTATTTATTAAAAAAATACGCAGGCATGCACAGTGTTCAATTCATATATTTATTTTATATTCAAATTCAATATGAATTCAGCGACGACGATAACTGTAAACCAAACTATGTCCATGCATTCAAAGTTAGAAGAATAATAAGCAAATAACAAGAGGAGAAATTCTAATAAGCAAATAACAAAGAGAAGTTCTATTAAGATTATTTGAAAAAAAAGTTATTAAAGACTATGGCGGGCTTGCCGGCGTCCCTGTAATTGAACTTATCAGCAGTACTTTAGCTTATTATCTCCCATACAACACTATTGAATCATTCGAGATTGGCTTCAGCTTATTATCTCCCACGCAACACTATTAAATCATCCGAGATTGGCTTCAGCTTATTATTTTCCACACAACACCATTGAATCATCCGAGATCAGCCGACTTATATACCAGCCGAACAGCTTCAAACAAAAAGAAAAAAAGGAAATTGTCGGAGCTAAAGCCCGCCAAGAGAAAATGGCCAATTTATCATCGGACTCGAGCCTTCCGTTTGCGGACTGCACAGTATGGATCCCCACCACCACCACCGCTCGCCGGAATACTACTCCCTCCTCCTCGCCGGCCCGCGCCTGGGCCCTCTGAAGCAAGCCCACGCGCGCCTCGTCGTCTCCGGCCACGCCCGTTACTTGGCGCTCACCACCAAGCTAGCCACGCTCGCGGTCGCGGCCGGCGCCGCCTCCTACGCCGGCCTCCTCGCCGCCTCCCACCCGGCACCCGACTCCTTCCTCTTCTGCTCCCTCACGCGCGCCGCCGCTCTCGCCTTCTACCGCTGCCTCCTCGCCGCCGCCCTCCCCTTCTCCAGCTTCGCCTTCACCTCCGTCGCCAAGGCCTGCGCGGACCTGTCCGCGCTCCGCGCCGGCATGGGCGTCCACGCCCACGCCGTCCTCCTCGGCTTCGGCTCCGACCGGTTCGTGCAGACGGCGCTCGTCGTGCTGTACTCCAAGTGCGGCAAACTGGATGTTGCGCGCAAGCTGTTCGACGCGATTAGTTACCGGAGCGTGGTCGCTTGGAACGCGATGATTTCAGGGTACGAGCAGAACGGGCTGGCTGGCCGGGCGATCGAGGTGTATAGGGAGATGCAGATGGCCGGGGAGGCTCCTGATTCCGCGACGTTTATGGCCACGCTCTCATCTGTCTGTGCGCAGGCTGGTGCTCTGGACTTGGGGCTTGAAGTGGAGAGACTCATTGTCTCTGAAAGGATGGAGATGAATGTGGTTCTTGGTGCTGCACTTGTGAACATGTACGCCAGGTGTGGGCTTGTGAGCAAGGCGCGTGAGTGGTTCGACGTGCTCTGGGAACGCAATGTGGTTACGTGGACCTCCATGATCGCAGGATATGGCGATGCACGGACATGGTGGTGAGGCAGTCAAGCTATTCGATTTGATGAGACAGCAAGGGCCACCACCCAATGATGTCACTTTTGTTGCAGTCCTATCTGCTTGCGCGCATGCTGGATTGGTCAGTGAGGGTCGGGACTCGGGATGCTTTTGCTTCGATGAAGAGTGTCTACGGATTGGTCCCTCGTGCTGAGCACTATTGCTCTATGGTTGATATGTATGGAAGGGCGGGACTTCTTGATGATGCGATGCAGTTTATACACGACTCTATACCCGGAGAGCCTGGGCCTGAAGTTTGGACAGCAATGCTTGGTGCATGCAAGGTGCACAAGAATTTCAATCTTGGAGTGGAGGTTGCTGAGCGACTGATTGCCCTCGAGCCTGAGAATCCATCCCACCATGTGCTGCTTTCTAATATATACGCTTTATCTGGTAAAATGAACCATGTCGAGAAGGTGAGGAATGCAATGATCAAGAGAAGATTGAAGAAGCCAATAGGATATAGCTTGATTGAGATTGCTGGTGTTGCTCATTTGTTTCGCATGGGTGAGAAGTCTCACCCAAAAACTCCAGAGATTTACCAATATCTGGAGAAACTGATCCATAGGATTACTGCTGCTGGTTATGCGCCTGAAACTGACTCGGTGTTGCACGAGTTGGAAGAAGAAGAAAGGGAGTTTGCATTAAAGATACCATGGTGAAAAACTGGCCGTAGCCTTTGGACTCATGATGACCTCTGGGTGCACCGCTCCAATCAGGATAATAAAAAACCTGCGTATATGTGGGGATTGTCATCTAGCTATCAAATATATGTCAGCCGTGGAGAATCGAGAGATAATTGTCAGAGATATGCACCGGTTTCACCATTTGAAAGCTGGAAAGTGTTCCTGTTAGGAATATTGGTGACGAGCCCTCCTCTGTCGTAAGCTAAAATTTGCAGTTATGATTGCAGTATTGAGTTTTCGATGTATATGGATGATGCGTTACAGCTGACAATTATCAAGAACCTTTATAAGCTATATAAGGCATGTGGTCTATATAAGGCATGTGGTTTTCGAAGTGTTTGCAAAGTTTTTAGTTAGTCATTTTTTCCACAGGGTATGGCCTACAGTAATACATGTATCGATAATAATCCTTGGTAGTAGTCATGTTGGTGGTAATACTTTATATGCGGAGGATGCCGATGACTTGTAATGTTTCAGCTTAACCTTTTCCCCATAATAACTTGTTATTTTGTTGTTTCTAGCAGTAGTAAAGTTAAATTACAGTACTAATCTCTGGCTACATATGTTCTACAGCGTTTCCACTTTTATGAAGTCCCCTCCGCTCGTAGCCCCGAACCGACCGATCTTTGTATTCAGTCTTAGCGTATTGTTTGCTGATCCTGGCTGCCATGCACAGGTAAGCAACTAGCTTACCAGCACACATATTCACTCATTATGGCTAGAGATAGAACAAAAGATTGAGAATAACGCGCACACACTCACTCAGCATAAGCACCAGCGTTGGCCGAAGCCTAGCCGTTTGGTTTGTGGCAACTGAACTGAGTATTCTATTACCCTTTGGATAGAATATATACAACTCTAGCTGTACCTCTACCAGGTACATAGTTGTTGGTCAACTACCTACTCCTGAGTACAAGAGTATACCAACTACCTACTCCTAAGATACATGGTATACCAACTACTCCTAGCCGTACACAGCTTACCTCAGCCCACTACCAAGACATGACTAATGTAATAGCTACAAACTAATGTACTAGGGATGGCCTATTGCAATACTGCTACAGCTACAGGAACTAGTCGGCAGAGCCGATCAATCCCCAACTCCCAACAGGGAGTGGTCGGCCGAGCCGACCAGTCTCTAACTAAGGAGAAATAAAGAGCAGCAGATTATATCTAACAATTCTTCCCCTAATCCTGCTGCTAGCCCGATGCTTTGACCTCATCCATACCAATCATCTTTCTCAGCTCCATGAACCACAGACATCCGAGTGACTTGGTGAGGATGTCAACGAGCTGTCCGCCGGTCTCGACAAATTCGATGACGATCTGTCTTCCATTGATGCAGTCCCGGAGGAAGTGGAACTTGATGTCGATGTGCTTGCTCCGGTCGTGGAGGACAAGGTTCTTGACGAGGGCAATGGCGGGCTGGTTGTCCACCATCAGAGCTGACGGGTGAGCTTCCTCACCGGTCAACTCGCCCAGCAGCCGGCGCAGCCAGACAGTCTGCCACGCCGCTGTGCCCGCTGCGACGTACTCCACCTCACACGTCGACAACGCCATGATCTTTTGCTTCAGTGACTGCCAAGCAATGGGGGCTGCTCCAAAGAAGACGAGCACGCCGGAGGTGCTTCGTTGCCCATCAATGTCGTCCGCCATGTCCGTATCGCTGAAAACAGTGAGCTCCGGCTCACCTTCCTTTACCTTGGGGGTGCCTCACTGAACACTGTGAGCCGCAACCCTCCCTTGCCGCCACTCTTAGGAAAGATGATCGCTTAATCGAGCGTCCCCTTGACGTAGTGCAGCAACCTTTTCACTGCTGACCAGTGATCTTCACGTGGGTCCTCCATGAAATGGCTAACGTACCCAACCACGAACGCAATGTCCGATCAGGTATGAGTGAGGTAGCACAGCCCGCCGATGATACTCTGGTAGCGCGTCGCGTCCACCTTCGTAGCAGTGCTGTGCTTGCTCAGCTTCAGCTGCTCCTCCATCGGAGTCGTGCACGGCTTGCATTCTGCCATGCCGCCACACTCCAGCAGCTTCTCCGCGTAGGCGCGCTGACCCAGGGAGATGCTCTGCTTCCCCTGCCTCACCTCGATTCTGAGGTAGTAGGAGAGCGCGCCAAGATCGCTCATCTTGAAACTAGCCGCCATCTTGCGCTTGAAACCGTCGATGCCCTCTGCTCGCTCTCTGATGATGATTAAGTCATCGACGTACACACTGATGACGAGCTCCTCCTTCCCCCGTCGCTGTGTGTAGAGCGCGTGCTCTGTGGCGCAGCGAGTGAACCCAAGCTCGCCTAAGGTGGCGTCGAGCTTGGTGTTCCACGCCTAAGGGGCCTGACGTAGCCCATAGAGCACTTTATGCAGCTTGAGCACCATGTGCTCAGCGCCCTTGATGGTGAAGCCCAAAGCTTGATTGACGAAGACCGTCTCCCCGAGCTTGCCATTTAGGAACGCAGACTTGACGTCAAGGTGGTGGACGTGCCAATCCTTCGCTGCTACCATGGCCAACAGCAAGCGAACGGACTCCATTCGTGCCACCAGAGCAAAGACTTCCTCGAAGTCGATGCCCTCACGCTGCACGAAGCTGTGGGCGATGAGCTGAGCCTTGTACTTGACAACGGCGCTGCGCTCATCTCGCTTCACCTTGTAGACCTACTTCAAGCCGATCGACCTATAGCCCACCGGTGGATCTACCAGCTCCTATATGCCATTGTCCTCGATGGCCTTCATCTCTTCCATCATCGCCCATCGCTAATTGGCATCACCTTCAGCCACTGCGAACGTCGGTGGCTCCACGGCACTAATAAGGAGCACCTCTGGATCGTCGAGCAGCCGACTCGTCAGGCCTATGGCCCCTGCATTGTCAACGATGTTGTCCAGCCTGCGGAACTGGACCTCCTCGCCATCGTGGAAGGCATCCACGAACTCGCTGATGTCGCTCGGAGGGGAGGTGAACTCGATCGGTGGTCCCTGGCTTCCCAGTTCTACCGAAGTGGTCGACATCGCTGCTGGACCGCTCGGCACCATTGTCGGAGTGGTTGGATCCATTGCTGGAGTGGTAGGCACCACTCCTGGAGTGGTCAACTCCACTGCTGGAGTGCTCAACACTGCTGCTGAAGTGCTCGGCACCCCCTCTGCAGTGCTCGGCACCCCTCCTAGAGTGCGCGGCACTGCCCTAGGAATGCTCGGCTCTATTGCTGGAGTGGTTGGCACCTCCTCTCCAGCGTCTCCACCACCGTGGATGACCATGCGCTTGACGACGAAGGTGCTGGTGAAGCCGCCAGCTTCCCCCGTGCCCGGACTATCCTAGTCCTAGGCTGCCTTCTCATCAAACACCACATCCCTAGAAATCACCACCTTGCCTCTATTGGGATCATAAAGCCGATAGGCCTTGCTGCCCTCCTCGTAGCCCAGGAGCACCATCGGCGTGCTCCTGTCTTCTAGCTTGCCGAGGTGAAGCTTGGTGTTCTTCACATGGCCAACGTAGCCAAATGTCCTGAGGAAGGACACATTCGGCTTGCGTCCATGTCAAGCCTCGAACGGCATCTTGCCCTTCAGGGCCTTGGTGGGCGCGCGATTGAGGATAAACACCACCATGGTCACCGCCTCTCCCTAGAACTCCACCGGCATCTTCTTAGCCTTCATCATGGATCGAGCCATGCCAACCACCGTCTGGTTCCACCGCTCCACCATGCCATTCTGTTGTGGCGAGTATAACGCGGCGTGGTGTTGTACCATGCCCTAATCTGCGCAGTACATAGTGAATTCCACCGAAGTGAATTCGCCGTCATGATCAGTCCATAGCACGCACAACTTCTTGATGCTCTCCGCCTCCGCGCACGCCTTGAACTTCTTGACCGCTTCTGCCGTCTCGGTCTTGCTAGTTAGAAGCTACATCCACATGTACCGGCTGCAGTCATCCACCAGCAAGATGAAGTACTTCCACCCGTAGAGGTCACCATGGACCAGCTCGAGGGTCTCTACCATGCGGTACTTCATCGTCTTTGGGAATGGCAGCTTTCTTTGCTTCCCGGCTAGGCAGCTGTCACACAGCTCGCCTGCGTACTCGATGTGAGGCAGCCCAGTCACCATCTTCTCTAGCCGACCAAGAGCGTCGAAGCTAAGATGTCCATACCGGGCATGCCATAGCCACAGCTCCTCCGTGCGCCATGCAGCCAAGCAGATGGGCTGCTCCACCTTGAGGTCGAGTAGGAACAGTCGGTTCTAGGACATCTTCACCTTGGCAAGAAGCCACTGCTCTTGGTCCCTGGTCCTGAGGATGCCATCCTTGACCAGTACCTCGCTGCCACGCTCATCCAGCTGGCCAATGCTGATGATGCTTGAAAGCAGATGCGGGATATAATATACATCCATTAGCGCGTGGTGCTTGTCGTTCTAGCACCTGAAGATGATGGTGCCGTGCCCTTGGATCGCCACCCTTGAGCCATCACTGAACTTCACCGTGTCGGCCACATCGTCATCGAGCTCGGAGAAGGCTACCTTGGAACCCATCATATGGTTGCTAGCGCTAGAGTCTAGGTACCACCGCTGCTCCTGCTCACCACCCACACATCCGAGGTGGACTTGGGCGCGCAGTTCATCGAGGTTGATAGCTTTCAGAGCCTTCCCAGGCCATTCCACCACCATCACCTCTCCCTTCTCCTTGGCCTCAATGTCATGCAGTGTATAGAACATCGCTATCAGGAGAGTGGCCTTATTATCATCATCAGCCTATGCCAGATGAGCCTTAGCCTTCTTCCCCTATTTGCGATTTGGGCACTCCTTTGCCCAATGGCCCGTCTTCCCGCAGCGCCGGCAGGCATTGAGGTTGACCTTCTTCTTCTTTTCTGAAGAAGCCTTGCTGCGACCCTTGCCATCGCCACCGTGGCTAGAGGAGGCTTTCTCGGACTTCTTCTCCTTCATCCGGGCAGCCCACTCCTCCTCTATCAGCAACACCTTGCCGCTGTCCGTCGTTGTTGTAGCCTGCTCCATGCGCTCATCCACCGCCCGTAGACGGCCTGTCACATCCTCAATGATGAGGGTGGACAAGTCCAGCATCATCTCTATGGAGAGAGCAATCTGGATATACTTCGCCGGCACAGAGTGGAGGTACTTGGAGACCACCTCTTCTTCATCGATGGTGACACCGTGGCTTCTTAGCTTGCTGATGAGCGTTTGCAGGCGGAGAGAGAAATCCTCTACCGCCTCACCATCCTTGAACTTAAGGTTGGCGTACTCCTGCTTCAGCAGCTGGGCCGGCGCCTTCTTTGTGCGGTTGGAACCGATGAGCATCGCCGCAATGGCCTCCTATGCCTCCTTACCAGAGCTTTTCGCCCCCAACGGCTCCCTATACTCTGCTGGCATAGCAGCGAGGATGGCTTCCAACGCTGAAATGTCGTCTTTTTCGTTGTCGGTGCCCTTGTCAATGGCATTCTAGAGCCGTCAGGCTCTGAGCTTGACCTTCATGGTCACCACCCATTCAACATAGCTATTGAGAGTCAGCATCGGCCAACTGGTCGCTGACCTCCCGCACTGTGCGCACAACGACCTCCTGTCATGGCTGGGTAGCCACAGCAGCGCCGTTGCTATCGCCTATCTCCAAACCGTCCATCATCGCCAGCGGTTAGTCTGGTGACGGTGCTTGTACAACTCCGATACCACTTGTTGATCCCTGGCTACCCTGCACAGGTAAGCAACTAGCTTACCAGCACACACACTCACTCATTATGGCTAGAAATAGAAAAAGAGATTGAGAACAACGCACACACACACTCAGCACAAGCACCAACGTTGGCCGAAGCCTAGCCCTTTGGTTTGTGGTAACTGAACTGAGTATTCCATTGCCCTTTGGATGGAATATATATAACTCTAGTTGTACCTCTACCAGGTACATAGTTGTTGGCCAACTACCTACTCCTGAGTACAAGAGTACACCAACTACCTACTACTAAGGTACAGAGTATACCAACTACTCCTAGCAGTATAAAGCTTACCTCAATCCACTACCAAGACATGGCTGATGTAATAGCTACCAACTAATGTACTAGAGGTGGCCTATTGCAATACTGCTATAGCTACAGGAATTGGTTGGCAGAGCCGACCAGTCCCCAACTCCCAACAGGGAGTGGTCGACCGAGCCGACCAGTCTCCAACCAAGGAAAAATGGAGAGCAGCAGATTATGTCTATCTAACATTGTTTTGCAGATGATGTGATGTTCTTGGTTGTTTTGCCGTCTAAGTGATTACCGATATGCAGGCTGATAAAAGTTTCTTGGTTGTTTTGCAGTCTGCTGTGGTCAAAGTGATTATCAATATGCAGGCTGATAAAAGTTTGCATTATCTTCTTTGTTTTTGTGTTATTATTTTATATGATTTTATTATCCTATATTACAAAGTTCTACATATTCTGTACCTATATGCTCCAACTGCTGTTTTTGACATGGTACACTACTACACAAACTTATTGGAGGCGGGCGTTTTCGGTTTTCCGCGGCGGGCAAAGCCGTCCGCCGCGGCCTAGAGGCCACGGTAAATCGTGGCTTAACCACGGCGGGCGGCCTTGCCCACCGCGGTTAACCGATTTACCGCGGCGGGGCACATTAGGATGCCCGCCGCGATTAATCGTTTAAAAAAACAAAAAAAAACCAGGAACCCACCGGCGAGCCCATTCTCGAGCCCATCGACGAGCCCGTCCCAGCCCAATACTGGAGCCACCGCACCTCGCTGGATCTGCCGCCGGGGTCTCCTCCTCGCCGAATCCGCCACCGGATCTGCGCCGACGCCGCAGGTTGGGGCCGTCTTGCCATGGATCCATGCCGCCGCCGTGTGGATCCACGTCGCGGGAGCAGGGAGTCGACGCGGCCGGCCTAGATCCACGCATCCACCCTGGATCCGCTGTCGTGTGGATCCACGTCGCAGGGAGTCGACGCGGCTGCCTGGATCCGCCGCCGTGTGCCCGTCCCTACGCCGCGCAGCACCTCGCCTATGAGAGAGAGAGATGAGGGAGGACTGAGAGGAGAGAGAGGGTGGGAGAGAGAGGAAGAGACATACCGGGCGCCCTGGATCCACCGCAGACGCCGCCGCGCGGGCCTCGCCGAGCACGCCTCGCCGCCGCCCTGCCTCGCCTCACCTCGCCGAGCGCCGCCGCGCGCGCCTTGCCGAGCCGAGCGCGCCTCGTCGTCGCCCTGCCTCGCCTCGCCTCACCGAGCGCCGCCGCGCGCTCCTTGCCGAGCCGAGCGCCACCAGGGAGAGGAGGGGAGGGGGCGCGTCGCCGGGGAGAGAGGAGCGGAGGGAGGAGGGCCATCGGGAGGAGTGTAGGGCAGGGAAGAGAGAGTGGTGTAGCGCGAGAGAGGAGGGGTAGGGCAGGGGCGAGGGAGAGAAGTGTGGTGCGGCGCTGAGGACTCACAGTGAAACCCTAGGCTCTTGTATATACGTGACCTCAGAATTGGACCGTATCTGGGCTCTGGATTGGGCCGTATTTACTGCGGTGGGCCTTATAAAATGCCCGCCACGGTAAATCGATTTACCGTGGCGGGCACCTTAAGATGTCCGCCACGGTAAATATGGTATTTTCCGTGGCGGACATCTTAAGGTGTCCGCCATGGTAAATCGATTTACCGTGGTGGGCAAAAGTGCCCGCTGCGGTAAATAAAAAATACCCGCCGCGGTAAATCGTGGGATTTACCGTAGCGGGCAAAAATAGGTGTCCGCCACGGAGTGCAAAAGTACAACGCTGCGCAAAATCGTTTATGTAGTAGTGGTATCAGCTATGAATACTTTGTGCTCCCAACATTTCATTTCTGTTTCTAGGTATTAGGGTCCAAACCTTACGAGCTTTTTGATCTTATAGTCTAAACTCTCTATTATGGCCCTGTCTGAGGCCAAAGGTTTGACACATCTTGCATTGGGTTGAGTTCGTGCTCAGTGCTGGAAGTAGTCGTCGTTTATTTTTTTCAGTTTGTGGCTGGCTTTCTACTGCTTAGATCGGGTATTTTACCCGGATCTTTATTCTTAATGCAATTATATGCAGTTCTCCCATGCACTTGAGAAAACTTTGTGATTTTTTTTAATTCGCTGTTACAATTTCACTAAGGCTGAACTATATACTGCTGTAATCCTTGTAGGTCATTTGCATTTTTTTTTTCTGTTAGCCTGTATTACTGGTCCTTACTAAGACTCCACATTTTTTTTAATCAGAATGGCTTTGACCCATCCGCTGCATTCTGATTTAAATATTTATGATATGATGGAGCTGATAGTTAAACCACTCTTTATCTTTAAAATAGTAAACTTTTGCCAACTATCCAGACAACAGTCCCAACTATAGGAGCAATCATCGTTCGAAAAAAACTATAGGAGCAATCATATCTTTTCTTTTGATGTCACATTGAAGCTAAGATAGTAAGTTTGGCAACTAGAAAGTAATATGAGAATACACAATCTCTGGCAGGGTCTAAAGGGGTGTACCTAGTGTAGAGAGCTCCTGCTCTGTGCAGATCTGGGGAAGGGTGTCAGTGGCAAGCCTTACCCTCGCCTGTGTAATGCGAGGAGACTGCGACTCGAACCCGGGACCTTCCGATCACAGGCGGTAAGACTCTACCCTACCTGGGCAAATCAATAAAGCAAATTAATCTCTAACTGCATAATGGCGCAAAATGAAAAATATTTTATTGGCCATCTGTTGATTATCGGTTTTAACTACTCAAAAGTAATTCCACATAATCATAGAAATGAACTGAAATATCTGCACTGACTGCTGCTCTGTAATTTTTGTAGTAGGGCTTTATGTGTTTCACAATTGCTATGTTTCAAAGGTATGTGTTATCTGACTGACTATTCTTGTGCAGACTGATGCTGCCGAATACAGAGCATTTAAGATCAAGAGAACCGCAGGGGCTCCTGGCCATTGGGAGGCTACACATCATCCCAATTATTTTTGACCGTTTGATCTCTGATCTTATGGCTGATATAGCTCGGAGCTGCTTCTATCTGGAGTAGCTTCTCGTGATTCTACCTGGCTTCTATCGATTCTACTGCTTCAGTTTCTCTCTCACCACCAAAAATATCTACTGCTCGACCTTTCATCCCGACGTGGGTCTCTTTCCCTCCTCGATCCATCTCTCCCTACAGTAGTTCCGGTGGCGGGCACAGCTCGTTGCTCCTCCCTCTCTTCCTCTCTCTCAAGGAGAAGCGGGGCAGCTACAGTGCAATGTAGCAATAAGAAAGTAAGAATGCAGCAATGTTAAAAAAAAAACATGTGCTACAAGAATACTGCAGACTGCAGACATGGTTATGATTCCTATATAACAAGTGTGAACTATGTACTGAAACAGAACTTGTACAGCTACATAAGTAAAAGAACTCTTACACCAAGAATTGCCATCTCTAATGTCCAGCATAAATGCATAATAGCTTCTTTTGCGTGCTTAATGCTCTCTTCTACTAAAAGCGCCTGGTCTGCACTACCTGAAAAACGAGAGAACAAAAAAGGAAACAACTAACTCAGAAATCTTCGTTTGAAAAAAATGATGTATTTCTAATAAGGCCGTAGGTGCAAAATTAACATTGGAGAGCTATTATTGATATACACTGGTAGAGAACCGAGCTTTACTCCCGGTGGGGAACCCCCTCTAGTCCCGGTTCCCCACCCGGGAGCAAGCATCCGGGACTAAAGGGGGGGTCCTTTAGTCCCGGGTCAGGAACCGGGACTAAAGGAGGACCTTTAGTCCCGGTGGGTAACACCAACCGGGACTAAAGGTGCCTCCTGACATGCCACGATGGCCGGCACCTTTAGTCCCGGTTGGTAATACGAACCGGGACTAAAGGTTTTTTTCTTTTTTCTTTTCTTTTCATTTTTTTGTTTTCTTTTCAAAATAGGTTTTCGAAGTCGTATTGTACGCTGCTAATTATACATTTATATGCGCATATAGTATGTTTCGGTTCAAGCACAATGAACGTATTAAATCACACAATTCAAGCATAGAAATATATATATATATATATATGCATGCATCATATATATATTTACATGCATGCATGCATATGTGTATTTTACATTATATTATTTCATATGCATATATTACAAAAGATTGCATTATAGTTGTTGTGACATAACAAGTTTCTTCTCATCCTCTAGCTTGGCTTCAATGGCAGTGTTGGGTCGAAGTAGAACTCGCCCTTGGAATCGATGACCTGCTCATTAAAAAATCCGGCTATAGACTCTTGAATTGCTTTGATTTGGTCTTGCCGTATGACCTTTTCCTCCAACCATCGAGTCTACAGGTTTGAATTAAAGGAAAATAAATTAATATATGTACATATATATATATATATATATATAAAGACATAGTAACACAATCAATAATAATAATTAAATGAATATATAGTGTATTTTTAACGTACTTTGAGTCTCTCTGTAGGAGTTCTTTGGGAGAGCACCTTGATAAACTTGCAAACATAGTAACCACAGTAGTTGTTCCCCTGTTCCTGCCTCAGACACCACTTTACGAGAAAAAGATTTGTCATCCAATCTGGTGATCCGGTGAAAGCTATATGTTTAATTAATAAAGATGATGCGATTCAGGGGACTTACTTTCAATGGGATTACATTCAGTGGCGCTTTGCATTTTTCCATGTGTTGCTTCTCAATAAAGGTTTTCCAAACACTGCCCAATAAAAAATTTGCCACGTCATCAGATATAGTTAATCATCATGTTTGTGTGTATATATAGTTGCTAGAGATTCCGAAATTACCTCTGGATAATATCTATCATATCTTGGTAGTCTTGTTGTGGTTTTCTCATCGAGTCATAGATTATCAAGTGACTTTTCACCAGATCGATGTCCATCAATATCCAGTGATTGCTGCATGTGTTTATAGGATATAACGCATAACACTCATTAATTAACTAGAATCAACATATGAGCCATTAAGGCTATGATCGACATGATTAACACTCACTTGAAGTTATAGGGAAAGAGTATATCCTTCTTGTGGCGTTGGTTCACTAAGAAGTTCATGATGTTACTCTCTGACTCAGACTTCCAATTAGTCATTGGAGTAATTGGGTCTTTGAATACTATATGGGGATCAACAAAACCAATTTCATTGCAGCCTTCCTTTCTGAGCTCTGTCATTGTAAATCTGCATATATATAGTACTTGTTAGGATAATTTATATGCATATGCACACATATGATGAGTTTAATAATAGATCGAAAGAATTATTACTTACAGGCAATAGCAGCTAATGATAACTTTGTCCAGAGAGGTAAGGTGGCATAGTTGATGAAATTCTGCAAAGTCAACATACATAACATCATCGCCACGGAACCAATGTTCGTCTCTAATTCTGACACCAACGCAGAAGTCTCCACTGGTAGACGCCTGCATGTACCACTTGTTTAGCAGGTACATTTGCGTCCCCAGATCAGATAAGGCTTGAGGGTTGTATAGACTCTGGCCTAGTACAAATTTTTTCTTCCAAATATCAACCTCCGCCGCACTCTCAATTTTTCCATCACCAAACATCTGGTAAAGGTCGAGACCAGTCTCATCAAGAAATTCACCAAGGTGATCCAAATCGACATCCGGAGGTATGTTTGCCTGATGCATTAATCCTAAATTCGAACCATATTCATTACCAACAACTAGCGGGGGGATTGATTGGTGTGCTTGTTGTCCGAGTTGGGCAACTCCTTTCCCTGCCCGCTTCTTTTTCTGTGCCGCCTCAATTGACTTGGTGAGAGTGCGGTCATAGTCTGATAACGTTGATTTGGACGGCTTACGAGATTCCCGCTGTTGATGCTGGTAAGAAGTCACCTTTTTTCTTAAAATATCCGGAGCTACGAAGAAGTACGGTTTCTCTGGGTTTCTCCTTGCTTCTTGATTCATTTTAAGTTTGTCATAGAATCTAGACATGTCTTTTTTATATGCATCAGTTCCTTCTTCCTTCTCTTCAGATATTATTTTGGGAATAGCCCTTAGTTTCACGGTGGCTTTCTTTGCAGGCGGGGACTGATTCTTCGTTTGAGGGGCTGGCCTCTTGCTAGGCTTCTTGGTAGGCGGGGGCGGGGGAGGCGTTGGAGACCTCCTTGGAGGTGTTGGCAGCGGCGTTGGAGACCTCCTTGGAGGTGGCGGCTGTGGCGTTGGAGACCTCCTTGGAGAGGGTGTGGATGCAGCCTCGTCTTCCAACACAATGTCATCGTACAGAGCACTATGATGATCTGGCGATTGAACAATTGGATTTAGGTTGGGGGAGGATCTGCTACAAAAAAAGGAATGACATATTATTATGAGCAGATTGTTAATTATTTAAGCCAATACAAATTAATGATGTAGTGTTTTCATCCGCACGTACCTATGGTGAGGTAGTTCAGAAGGAGGTGGAGCCGACATCCCTGGAATGATGATGTAGCGCTTGCGCCATAGAATGAATGTCTTCTCCGCTTCTCCTAGAGTCTTCTCGCCATCACCTCCAGGAATGTCAAGAGGCAAATCACTAAAACCTTTTTCAGCTTTATCTACCGAGATGGTGGCATATCCTTCTTGGATTATATTCCCATGAATCCTTGGTGTCTTGGTTCGGTCGATAGGATTAACAAGACCGATAGCCACCTTGATTGTGGAATTCTCCTTCGGAATGTGTAGCTCACACGTTGTACAAGGTTCAGTGACGTCATCCACAGGGAAGCGCAGTCCTGTGTCCCCTTGATTTGGTATCTCCGTGGAAGCGCAGCTGCTTTTCAACTGAACAGATTGGCTAATGTTGATTCCTGGCTCTGATGCCTGCTTGCTTGCACTCACTGCTATTTGCACTTGCCTTTTGATTTCCTCCTGCATTCTCGCTTCAAGGTTTTTTTCCCGCTCCTGTGCTTCACGCACCGCTTCCTCCAACCTCTGGAGCCGGTGTGCCTCTTCTTCCTTCTTTCTCTGGCGACTTCTGTAGGAAGGTCTGTCCTGAGGGAATCCATGCTCCCACGAGACACTTCCTTTGCCTCTAGTTCGGCCACCATGTTCAATAGTCCCAATGGCGTATGTCAGCTCATCCTTCTCTCTGTTGGGCCTGAACTCACCACTAGCAGCAGCTCTCTGAGCATAAAACAATCTTTCTGCTGCTTCTTGCAGTCTTGCGCCATAAACGCACTTCCCTGTCTCCTGGTCTAGTGTTCCCCCATGAGCGAAAAACCAATTCTTTGCACGTTCTCCCCACTCGAGTGATTCTGGTCTGATACCCTTGGCAAGAAGGTCTGCTTCCATTTTGTTCCACTTCTTAATGGCAGTCGGGTAGCCACCTGATCCCAAGGTATGGTGGTATGTCTTCTGTTGGGCATTACGTTGGTTCTTTATCACCCGACTCACACCCTCTTCTGAAGTCTTGTACTGTACAAACTCATCCCAATAGGGCCTCTGCTTTGAGATCGGGCCTGGGACAGTAAAATCTGGTGCTATGTTCTTCTTGACATACGTCGTGTATAGGTGTTTCTTCCAAGTCTGAAACTGGGTGGCCATCTTCTTCATTGCCCAATCCCTAACTCGCTCCTTCAATTCATCACCATCTATTATATCATCATAATCATCTGTTTGGAGCGTGAAATGTACCAAGACATCATTCCAAATTAACGCCTTGTCACGATCGGAGACAAAACTGATATGAGGAGCATTGGTCTTCTTCTTCCATTCACGGGTACTAATCGGGAGCCGGTCCCGTACAAGGTAACCACAGTGGTGCACAAATTTCATTTTATTCGGCCCCCCCGGTTCTCCTGTATCCACATTGAACTCCGAGATGATGAAGCGACCCTCCAATGGCTTTTTGGGACCTCGAACATTTTTACTCTTCGTTGTAGTTGTTGATGTCGATCCAGAGGGCTACAAAACATAAACATTATTTTTAATGTCATGAGCACACATAAGACATATGATAATATATATATAGCTAATAATAAAAAATATATACTTGGCCAATATGTTGTTGCTCATTTTGTTCAAGAGCTAAGTACTGACTCCCGTCATCTACATCCTCTTGCACGTTATTTTTAGCACCATCATCGCCGGCAACTTGAGTGCCAGTGTTGATCAAATTCATCATCAACTCCTCCTCATCCATATTTCTCGGGTCGGCCATCTAGCTTCAAAAAACAAAACCAATATATAGTACGTCAAATCTTTGCTTATTACATGCGTAAAATCTACAAACAATATGCATTATTAAATCTTGCCCCTCGATCACGGACGCAATTCGCCACACTAGGACGAACTACGTCGGTACTAGGGCGAATTAGGGCACGAGAAAGGGCGGTGTGACAAGAGTGGCGGTGCTCCACTCCGCCGTATATATGTCTGTACACATGGGTGAACGAGGGCGGCGGTGCTCCGCCGTATACATAGAAACGCATGGACGAAATGCATATGAATACAAATGACGTATATATACGTGTCGGCGCGGTGGCCGGTGTGCTGACGACGATGACGTGAGGCGGGCCGGCGTGCTGACGACGACGACGACGTGAGGCGGGCCGGGGCGGTGTCGGTGCGTGATGTTGTGATCCTATGTACCATGTGATCAACCATGTAGTCATTCATCATATGAGAAAATTCTATGTTAATAATATAAGTATAAGCCATTATGAAATGTAAGTATACGTGTCTTATTGCTCATATAACCATTACTATTTCCGAAATGATAAGAATTTATTTTCTTCTTCTACAGGCGATCTCTGATGCTATGATATAAAGTTTGAAGATAGTCTTCCCGGAAAAAAATATGTAATGCTCATATTACTTTAGCAACATTAATATATTATATCTGTATATTCAAAGTTCACAAATGAAGAAACATGTGATATTTTTGATAAACTAAAAAACGCTTAGTTTATAAACTGGGTATCAAAATTGAGTTCCTATTTGACCATTATATATCCTACAACAAATCCTTCAAAAAAAAAGACCCTACATGAATATATTTGGATAAAATTTCGTTAACAAACATTGATCTATGAAGATAGAAAAAATTCTTCTATTGAAACTGCATCTTGAAATAATGGCATATCATATAGTGATGAATATATGGCGGTTGATGGGCTGGATCATTAGCGGATGGTTCGTAGCGTTGTTTCCAAATAATATATAGCGTGTTTATTATACAAGCCATGGATTTACATCGATCTAATTAATTTCTAAAGTAATTTCATTGGTGATCCTTAATTATACTTGTCATTTAGAGTTCCAAATATTCAAAACTTGCCTTAAGATATATTTTTATTTAAAATCATTTAGAGTTCCAAATATTCATTTTTAGTTTCTATAGATTTTGTGATTCAAAATTTGGAATTTTCAATCGACCTCGACCGTTGACATGGCTTACACCAAAGTTGTAGTTTTCGACGTGATCTATAACTCGGCAGTGGAGGGCTCGGACGAATGTACAAAGAGATCGACGAATATATCACCTCGAAGCTCGGCAGTGTACGTACTGGAGGGCCTCGGGCCGGCGCGGTGGGGCAACGCGCGGTGGAGGGCCTCGGGCGCGGAGGAGGGCGCGGTGGAGGGCCACGGGCAAGCGCGGAGGAGGGGCACGGGCGCGCGCGGTGGAGGCCGCACGAGGAAGAAGACGGCGGCGCCGGTGTCACGGAAGGCGAACGGACGCGGCGCGAGGTCGAAGAAGAGGCCGGGCGGCGGTGTTCGACGAGGAAGAAGACGAGCAGATCGATCTGCCAGGCGCTGGAGGTTATATAGCAGAGGAGAATTACTCCCGGTGCCAGCCACCAACCGGGAGTAAAAACCCTTTACTCCCGGTGCGTATTACCAACCGGGAGTAAAGGTTCCTTTACTCCCGGTGCGTGTTACCAACCGGGAGTAAAGGTATACCTTTACTCCCGGTTGGTAACACGCACCGGGAGTAAAGGCTTTTTTTGGCGGGCCACGAAACTGCAGCCCACCTTTACTCCCGGGTGGGCTTCCCACCCGGGAGTAAAGGTGGCCTGCAGTTTCGTTTCCCGCCTGTTTTAAGCAATAGTCTTGTTAAATACAATAGAAATGCAATAGTTTTTATTAAATACATAGTAAATTAAATAAAAGGCATAAAATTATTTTGTTAAAAATATGAATTTTATTTTTGTTTATTGCACATAGGAAAAATCGATAACCTAACTTTTTTATTTTTTGTTAGAATTATAAAACATAATGTAACTAATATTTATTATTTCGTTAATGCAAAAATGTAGTGTTTAATTAAAATTATTAAAATTATTGGTTTTGGACAGGAAATTTGTTTTCACATCATTTTAACGTTAATATTTTAATTTTTCATCACTCAGTATCCTAATTTACCTTTTTGAGAGAGAAATCCCACCAAATCAAACATTGATTTAATTTGAAATATGACATAATAAACATCTGAATTCACAATTATTACATAATATCTCAAACACACACTATATTAAATCACTATATCATCAAGTGGGCACAGCAGTGAACTTCTTCTTTACGTATGTCCCTTGGTTATGATCGCTTCGTAACCATGGAGTGTCCTCATCATTTACCAAGATGCTAGGGTCTTTGTTCACTTTGAAGGGCGGAATTCGGTCATCCTTTTCATATTCTTCTGACATGTCCGACTTGTCCTCAATTCCCACGATGACTCTTTTCCCTGAAAGAACTATGTGGCGCTTTGGCTCTTTGGTTGAGTCATTATCGTTTTTCCCTCTTTTTGGTTTGGTAGACATATCATTGACATAGAACACCTGATTCACATCCTTGGCAAGGACGAATGGTTCGTCTTTGTACCCAATATTACTAAGGTCTACTGTTGTCATTCCATACTCGTTGTCTACTGTTACTCCGCCTCCGGTCACCTTGACCCATTGGCACTTGAACAATGGGATCTTCAAAGTAGGTGCATATTCTAGTTCCCATATTTCATCTATGCGTCCATAATATGTCTGCTTATTCCCATTCGGGTCTGTGGCATCTATGCGGACACCACTGTTTTGGTTGGTACTCCTTTTATCTTGGGCTACTGTGTAGAATATGTTCCCATTTATCTCGTACCCTTTGTATGTGACGATATGCCATGATGGTTGCATAGCCAATAAATACAGTTGCTCATGGATGCTCTCATCACCTTGACATTTTTTTCGCAACCAACCGCCGAAAGTTTCCATGTGCTTATGCGTAATCCAAGCTTCAGTCTTGCCTGGAAACTCGGATCGTAAGAGATCCTTGTGTGTCTCAATATACGGATCTACCAAAGAGGAGTTCTGTAGAACTGTGTAGTGCGCTTTATTGAAATAATCATCATCCGTACCAATATATGTTTTCCTCCCTAGTGTCCCCTTTCCGCTTAGTCTCCCCTCATGTCTCGATTCAGGAACACCAATCGAGTCAAGGTCGGGAATAAAGTCAACACAGAACTCAATGACCTCTTCTATTCCATAGCCCTTGGCGATGCTTCCTTCTGGGCGAGCACGGTTGTGAACATATTTCTTTAGGACTCCCATGAATCTCTCTAAGGGGAACATGTTGTGTAGGAACACAGGACCGAGAGTGAAAATCTCCTTGACTAGGTGAACTAGGAGGTGTGTCATAATATCAAAGAAGGAAGGAGGGAACACTAACTCAAAGCTGACGAGACATTGAACCACATCATTCTGTAGTTTAGCTAGATCAGTTGGATCAATTGCCTTCTGAGAAATTGCATTGAGGAATGCACATAGCTTTACGGTGGCTAGACGTACATTTGGAGGTAGAATTCCTCTTAATGCAACTGGAAGTAATTGCGTCATGAGAACGTGACAGTCATGGGACTTTAAGTTACAGAATTTCTTCTCTGTCACATTTATAATACCCTTTATATTCGAGGAGAATCCAGATGGTACCTTGATGTTGTTTAAGCATTCAAACATGATTTCCTTCTCCTCTTTGCTTAGAGTGTAGCTAGCAGGACGTAAGTAATGGCGTCCATCATCTGTCTTCTCTGGATGCAGGTTGTCTCTTTCTCTCAAACAACGCAGGTCCTGTCGTGCTTCAAATGTGTCCTTAGGCTTTCCATACACACCCATAAAGCCTAGCAGGTTCACACAAAGATTCTTCGTCAGGTGCATCACGTCGATCGAGCTACGGACCTCCAGGACTTGCCAATAGGGTAGGTCCCAAAATATGGACTTTTTCTTCCACATGGGTGCGTGACCGTTAGCGTCTTTCGGAATAGGTTGGCTTCCATGTCCTTTTCCAAAGACGACTTTCACATCATTGACCATATCGAGTACATCCTCACCGGTTCGGTTGCGAGGCTTGGTCAGGTGGTCTGCTTTCCCTTTAAAATGCTTACCTTTCTTTCTTACGGGGTGATTTGCAGGAAGAAATCGACGATGGCCAAGGTACACGACCTTTCGACATTTTTTCAAGAATACACCTCTAATATCACCGAAGCAGTGTGTGCATGCATTATATCCCTTGTTTGACTGTCCTGAAAGATTACTTAGAGCAGGCCAATCATTGATTGTTACGAACAACAATGCTCGCAGATCAAAGTGTTCCTGTTTGTACTCATCCCACACACGTACACCTTCTTTATTCCACAAAATGAGAAGTTCATCAATAAGTGGTCTCAGGTACACATCGATGTCATTGCCAGGTTGCTTCGGGCCTTGGATGAGCACAGGCATCATAATGAACTTCCGCTTCATGCATAACCAAGGAGGAATGTTGTAGATACTTAGAGTAACAGGCCAAGTGCTATGACTACTGTTCTGCTCTCCAAAAGGATTGATACCATCTGTACTTAAAGCAAACCTTAAGTTTCTTGCGTCATTTGCAAACTCCGGAAATTCTCTATCGATTGCTCTCCACTGGGACCCATCAGCAGGGTGTCTCAACATATTGTCTACCTTACGGTCTTCTTTGTGCCATCGTAACAATTTTGCATGTTCTTTGTTTCTGAACAGACGTTTCAAGCGTGGTATTATAGGAGCATACCACATAACCTTGGCAGGGATTTTCTTACGTGGACGTTCGCCCTCAACATCACCAGGGTCATCTCGCCTGATCTTATACTGCGACGCATGGCATACCGGGCATGCATCCAATTTCTCATACTCTTTGCCACGGTATAGGATGCAGTCATTAGGACATGCATGTATCTTCTCTATTTCTAGCCCCATAGGACAGACAACTTGTTTTGCTTCGTAGGTAGTGGCGGGCAATTCATTGTACTTCGGAAGCATCTTCTTTTGGATTTTTAGTAACTCTCCAAATCCCTTGTCAGATACACCATTCTTTGCCTTCCATTGCAGCAATTCTAGTGTGGTTCCCAACTTTTTCTGCCCTGCATCACAAGTTGGGTACAACAATTTCTTGTGATCTTCTAGCATCCGCTCGAACTTGATCTTCTCCTTTTCACTTTCACATTCTCTTTGTGCATCACGAATGACCTGACAAAGATCATCAGCCGGCTCATCTTCTGCGACTACCTCTTCTTCAGCTTCTCCCATTGCAGTATCATTGAAGCATGCACCATCAGGAATAATATCATTGTCGTCCCATTGTTCTTCTTCATCTTCTTCCATTACAACACCGGTTTCTCCGTGCTTTGTCCAACAAATATAGTTTGGCATGAAACCCGACTTGAACAAGTGTGAATGAAGAGTCCTTGAGCAAGGATATTCCACCGTATTCTTACATATGGCACATGGGCAGCACATGAAACCGTCGCGTTTGTTTGTCTCGGCCGCACGTAATAAAGAATGCACGCCGTCAATGAACTCTTGTGAGCGGCGATCAGCATTATACATCCAATGACGGCTCATCTGCATTATATGACATAAATATCATATTAAAACCTAGATCATAATTAATTATTTATACAACATGCGTGCCACCACAAAAGATACAAATTTATGAAAGCATCGCTACAATATAGACAATCCCAACTACCACTAAAAGAACTAAAGCTAAAATACATTTCAGGAGCACAAGGATTTCGCGACCAATCTCAACTAAAACAGACAGATCCCCCGATTGTGCAACATCTTTGGGCTTCTTCGACTGGATCACTGCCTCATTAGCCGCCGTATCTGCCTGTTGTGCAAGATATTTTTGCACGAGTTCAACATACTCTTCCTCCCAGTAGAAGCCTGAACATCGTCCACTGCCATCCCACTGAAATTAAAACAAAAAACTAGAACTTTAATCACAACCATCATGAAAATAGGTATAAACTAACCATAATCATTAAATACGATAAAATAACTCACATTGCGATCCGGACACTTGTAGAAGATACGATCCTTGTTGGGACCCTTCTTCTTCACTCGGTACTCCATCACAATCTTCATCTCATCACGACACTTGCCGCATGGAATGAGAGGAAGGCCCGGCCTAAGTCGCTTTGGAAACCCATGAGAGGCCGAGGACCCGGAAGCAGTTGCCATCTACTCTCTATACTCATTTTTTAATACACTATAAATTTCTTCTTTTATAAACAAATAAAATTAACAAACTATAAAATTATCTAGATCTCTAAACAATGATATTTTTAATGGTCATTGTGTTCTCGTCTTTTACTGCGGCAGGTAAGTAATTCATATGATATTTCCGCAAATTAACAGAAGAATGGGAATGTACACACATAACAGACTACTACGACGATATCGGGACGTGTGAATAAATAACCATCCGTACTAGTTGACCTTGCTTACGTGATCATCTCGGCGAGCATTTCTCCACCGGACAGCACCGTACTTGGTCAAGGAAGAGCTCCGATTCTATGAGGAAGGGAACACGGTCTCCCACGACCGTTGTCGCTCTCCCTCGTAGAATCAAAGCTCCTCCTTGATGTCCGTTACCGCTCGACAGAGAACATGCTTGCCGAGCTGAACACGGTCCGCAAGTTCAACTAGTACGGATTTTCTATAATTTTCTAACTATTTTCTAAGTTTTTATTTATATATACTACGTTTAGGTACGGTGATTGACAGACTACTACGACGATATCGGGACATGTGAATAAATAACCATCCGTACTAGTTGACCTTGCTTACGTGATCAGCTCGGCGAGGATTTCTCCACCGGACGGCACCGTACTTGGTCAAGGAAGAGCTCCGATTCTACGAGGAAGGGAACACGGTCTTCCACGACCGTTATCGCTCTCCCTCGTAGAATCAAAGCTCCTCCTTGACGTCCGTTACCGCTCGGCAGAGAACATCCTCGCCGACCTGAACACGGTCCGCAAGTTCAACTAGTAAGGATTTGCTATAATTTTCTAACTATTTTCTAACTTTATATTTATATATACTTTAACCTTCTTTCATGTAAATATGCAAGCTTAAAGTGATTTTGAGCTCAAATTGCTTACAAATGAAAAAAAAACCACAATAAAGAACCATAAATATATATAGTGAATAAAATGGCATAAGAAAATGGTAAAAAATGAGAGTATGAGATTGGTAACCTTTACAACTGAAGAATCGACGGAGGAATCGAAGAATGGATGGAGGAACAATGGAGGGAGGGAGGAAGCAAGAACACTACTGCAGTGAGCTTCAAAATGTGCTGAGCTCGGGCTCGGGGAGGAAGGAGGAGACGGCCGATTTATAAAGGGAGAACATTTAGTCCCGGTTGATAGATCCAATCGGGACTAAAGGTAACTTTCCAACCCCGGGCGCAGCCACGACCCGGGAGTAGACCTTTACTCCCGGTTGGAGCCACAAACCGGGAGTAAAAGTATACCTTTAGTCCCGGTTGGTGGCTCCAACCGGGACTAAAGGTCCCTGCCACCTCTGTCTGGCGCAGTAGCCGTTGGGCAGGGACCTTTAGTCCCGGTTGGAGCCACCAACCGGGACTAAAGGTATTTCTAGTCCCGGGGGCAAAAAATTCCGGGACTAGAGCCCATTTTGGCCGAGGATCAAAGGTCTGTTCTCTACTAGTGATAGCAGCAGCTCAGCACTAAAGTATAAATGAGAGCTTCTTTCTGCAGCAGTGCCCTTCAAAACTCTCACGGTCATATTGGGCAACAGGGAGGCAAAATATAAACTGAAGGTCATGTGCTACATATAGATTTCAAAAATTGGTTCAGGTTAAAACTCTGTCCCAAAGTAAGCCAAACTCAGTCCATTTTGACCTCAAAATCAATTCAACCAGAAAATTAAGCTGTGGCACTGAGAAAGACATTTTTTATAAGTTTGTCAAATCTCCATCAATTTGGTGGATTTTTGTGATGGCAATTAAAGTTCTGAAGCATGTCTGCATTTGCATACAGTTATCAAGCTTATTCAAGCCCAAGCTCAAAGCATATTGAAGCTTGACCTGGTCATTAAGGCAAGCATACAATTCAAGCTGACTCTTGAGTTTAGTGTACAAAAAGTATGCGACCTGCACTTTTGTAGAGGTCACTTAAACAATGTCTCAGCAATCCATAATATATAATTCATTAGAGTCATTAAAGAGGGTACCCAGTGCAAAGAGCTCCCGCTCTGTGCGGGATCTGGGGGAATGGTGTTAGTGGCAAGTCTTACCCTCGCCTGTGCAATGCGAGGAGACCGCGACTCGATTAGAGTCATTAAAGGTGTTACTGAAATGTTTGTATTCATAGAAGGGTGCCTTTCCATGAAAAAATGTGTACGTTTTCACAAACATCCGACTTTCCATAAGAATTTTGGATATTAATAAATATTATTATTTTTAAATTGAGTATGATCAGATGGTTACAGTTTAGAGGAGATGCTGGCGTAATGCATGACATATCACTTTTAGCATAAAGGACAAGAATAAACCAGGCCTTGTTGATGTTGCTCTTAAGCTCAGTTGGAACAGCTGCATCCTTTGAAATGTATTGTTTTATTGAGAACTCGAAGTTGCTTGAGCTTAGATAGAAAACAAAACATAAATACAAGCATGATTCATCAATATGTTTAAGATTTGACATAATTGGTAGTAAGATATAGATGTCACAGAGAGAATCAACTGTGCAAAATTTATTAGAAAGGGAATTACATATATAGGGACATCCTCACCTTGAGCCATACTTCTTTCAAGCATGTAGATCTGGCTAAATTGATTGTCTGCATCTTTTTAGCTGCAGTTCCATTTCATTCATAGGAGGGACCGAGGGAGGGAGGAAGGGTAAAAAAATAAAACCATTGGGAAAACAAGGTTGGGTCAAGAGTAGAGGCTCCTTTGCATATTTAGATGTAACAATCCTTGTGATAAAAGATGATTATCTCCTGTCGGCACAGAATTTTAGCCCCGTGCCGAAGCCACATGCAGCAAGCCGGAAGGGTCTGCTCGATGGAGTTGTAGATCCGCCTAGCTTCAGCGCAGGGGTGGTCGATCCTGCGCACTCCTCCCGAGACGTGCCAGTCAATTTGACCCTGTAATTGACAAAGAGAGAAAGTTCAGCAGTAATTAAGGGCGGAACTTGCCGGTGTTGCCAGACAGTCTCGAATGTGCGGCTCCAAAAGCCGATATGAAAGGAGATCGACTAAATAGTCGATTCCAGCATATTCATGAGAATAAATCGGTTAAAGCTCATTGGGTTATATAAGAAGAATCGGTTATCATTCAGGATAAATGTCGTTATTTGAACAAATATTAATCAATGGCAATAAGATGTCAACAATGATTGGTTTATGCCAAGCCAATGATCACAAGTAACCGAACCCCTTTTTATATAAAGAAACAATTCAACACCACTTAACCGTTTAATAAAGGTAAATCTAATGAACATGTTAGATCTCATCTATCGCTATGACCAGTGGGGCATGAGGCAGGATCATGCAGGCCGTAGAAATAACAATAGACTCGACGACCCTAACTCATCACTAATATCAGTGGGGCATGAGGCAGAATCATGCAGGCCGTAATACAATAATAAGATTATGGGGCTAATATATCTTTCAACCTATCTTTACTTCAACGGTCTCGTGATGCGAACTGTTCGTGAAAGCATTCGATAACAGCCGATTCAGGCATAGCGCACAGTTAAAGTCAGGCCTTATCAGGAATAGATCTATCAAATAACGATCCCCACTCCATGGTGCTAACAGTGGGGTGTGAGGCAGAATCACACAGGCCGTGATAACGGGCCATAGAACAGTTCTCGCTAGCCAATAAATCTACTCAAGACGCAACATGTTTTAACCGCACGCTATGCACGATCAAGATTGACGTAAAACAACCGATAAAACATAACTCATCATTTAATGTATAGATTAGATCAGTTTTAGATTAACAAACGATGGGCTAAACAAGATATAAGGCCGATCTAGATCAATCCCAATCGGGCAGAGTGATATTGCTGTAATTTAGATAAATAATGAAAGCAATAAGCAATATCGGTAACTTAATGAATCTACCAAAGACTGCCATTCTAAGGTAGAGCCGATAACTTGACCTTGATCTAGTTCATGCAATGGGGGTCGACCGGATCGATGCAGCCATACTTGAACTAGGCAAGAATCGATAACTAACTTATACCAGAGTCGCAGTGGAGGTCGACCAGATCGATGTAGCCGTACGAACAGAGATATAAGCCATGACGGTACTTACAACAAGCAGTGGAGGTCGACCGGATCGATGCAGCCGTACTTACCTCGTCGAGATCTACTCTACTCCTACTCCTAAGGGGTGGCCGGAGCCGAAAAAGTAAATAACTTATATATTGGATTGATTGGTTTTCCTCATACAATAGCCGAGGGTTTATATTTATACCCTGGGCTGATAAGAGTCCTAAATGAACACAACTAGATAACAAAAAGAAATATCAAGATACATGGACTCTAATTTCCCTTATGCAGAATCCTTGCTGATAAAGCTTCCTTGTTTGATATGTGTCCTTGTTTCTTTTATCCTGATATGACGTCATGTCTCTATCAAATTTATTAAATAATATTTCCTGGCCGGCTCATAAATATCCCTTAATTAGGAAACTTTCTTGCTCTTGACATCATCAGTCGATCTTTTCCTTTCCAGGATAAGCTTATCAAATTTTGGTGTAAACATCTCCTTTGGTTGATTATATTAGGATTTTAGGCATTCACATACTTTTTACCCTTGTGGTGCCATAGTCTAACCACTTGGTAATTTTATCAGACTATTGAAGTTGCTACGCATGGTATTAGCCTAAGCTATATTCAGGGAAGCATCTTGGTAAGCCTTCATAATCGTTATCTCGATTCTTCCTAGGTGGCCTGCAACAGAGCAGCTGTGCCTTTTTCTAATATGTGTATGCAAAACTGTCACACTATTAAATATAGTCTATATTTATAGCACACCATGTCAGATCAGATACAAGTTTAGTTTCACATATCCCGCCTTTTTCTAATTTTTTGATGGTGCCGCCGACTTCGTAAGAGCAATTATGATATTTTATCACCTACCATGGGATGTTAGAAAATCATGCAAGTTGACAGGTTCTAAATGGTCATTGAGTATTGAGAGCTACAAATTGATTCCAAGAATTCAGGATGAACAATAATGGTCAATAGATCTCTGAATATTGTTGCATTGTTTGAGAATAACTTTTGAAGGACAAAAAGGATTAGTGTGGAAGGAAATTTTAAGTATGGTATTAAATTATGTATGGAACAGTATAAAGAAAATCAAGATCTAAATGATCTACAATGCTAAAGAAAGGGCATGTTCTTCTAGAAATTTCTTTTTATAGTTATAGATGTTCAGAGTTCTTTTAACTTGGTGAAATAATACATTATACATTGGTGGTGCATATAATTGTAGAGCTGGAACATGGACTGATCATGAGTGCAGAGATGTATTTATTAACAAGTAAGATAATGTCTAGGAAGCCTAAGAAACCTGTTATTCTTATATGGTTGTCTGCTGCGGTTTTGACTTTGACTATTTTTTTCCAACACTGCATCATGTAGTTTTTAGTAATAATTCTGGGTTGAGAAAAATTGTCTGCTTTACATGAGTCAAATATCTATTGGGTCCTTGCTATGATTGTTAGAATACGTGCTATGCGTGTGTATATGGTAGGCCCGAGCCTGGTATAGCCGGCCAGCCCCTATTTGGTTAGAGAGATATGGGGGGAGATCTCGGTTGGTTTTGTTTCCATAAGCCACGAGATCTCCTCTCCCCTATATATATATATATATATATATATATATATATATATATATATATAGGTCTTTTCAATCAATCTAATCTATTATTCCACACAATCCTAATTGCTTTCAATGATGTACATAGTATAGATCTTCTATCATTCACATTCCTTCCTATAATATATAAATGCAAGCAATTTCTTTTCCTAGACAAACTTTATATTCCCAGATGATAAATAGATAATAACCCTAAAAAATATAGTTGATGGATAGTTGGTGGGACTGCAAAACGCTCAGGTCAAGCGACCACCAACAACATTTAGCACTGATTAAATTTCATTTAGGCCCCGTTTAGATCCAAAATTTTTTGGATTTCGGCTACTGTAGCAATTTCGTTTGTATTTGGCAATTAGTGTCTAATTATGGACTAATTAGGTTCAAAAGTTTTGTCTCACGATTTCTCACACAACTGTGCAATTAGTTTTTTTTTTCGTCTACATTTAGTACTCCATGCACGTGCCACAAGATTCGATGTGATGGGTACTGCGCAAAATTTTTTGGAATCTAAACAGGCCCTTAAGGGATTTACTCAATTTCTATCTCTCTTGTATGTTATATGGATCTACATGGAATTTGCCATACTGAATTGAGACAACTTCATTTAAGAGACGGCTATAAGCATTTGTCCTTCCTGTACTTTTACCAAAAAAATGTATGGACAAAGGGGTTACAGTAACCCTTCAGTACTATTTTTTCTTGCACTCTTGGCTTCTCTTAAACTGTTACCTAGTTTGCATGAACTCTTATTTCTCCAAATCTTTTAGGTGGGAGTAAACATGAATGCTCCATGATAAAATGGCAACCTTCATACCATTACTCTGCCAACATATGAATTTGCATGACCAAAGAACATGAGATGGAAGCTGAAAGAATTCGTGCAGTACATTGGCTTCTAAAATAGACCCTTTCAGTTTACTAGCAAGGTGAATTTTTATGTCTGTTCTATGAAACAAATCATAGTGGTTTCAACATGCTGGAAGTTGGAAGCTTGTTCAATCAAAGCCGGAAGCTCCGTTACCAGCCATGAACTTCAAGTGAAGCTCAGCGTGACTGTCAATGTATAATATGCTATGTTCCACCATCTCAGCCTAGAGGTTAGCTATATCTCTTTGGCATTGAACCGTTATGTCAGCTATATGCTGAGACATATTATTCGTCGTGTGTTTTAGGACTCACTCATCATGTAAAATATTTGAAATATTCAAATATCTCAGCATTCATTCAAGAGATTTTGCTTAGGATTGGCCTTTTGTTCCTTACTCTATTTTGCGGCAAATTCTTGTTAGAACATGGTTGTCGATCTACGCGCGCCATGCACGCGCAAATCACTAGTACCCATATGGGCTCCCCCAACATGGAGCTCACGCTGAGCTAGAGCCTGAGGTTCAGGTCTATCTTGCAACTCTGCGCCTCCTCCTGCGTCGGCACTTCATGTGCGGCCGGTCGCCGCTGGCGGCAGCGCGCGCCACTATCGATGGCGCCGGACGACCGGAGCCCAGCGATCCCGGAGTCGAGGACGGCTGGGGCAGGCGCCCTCAACGTGGAGCCATAGCCGTGAGGCGTGTAGACTGGGCGGTCGCCGGCACCGGTGTGGCGGGTGAGCCCCGCCATAGACGGCTGCGTCTGCGCATGCGCGGCCCACCCGTGATGCATGCCGTAGAACGGCGCCGCGGCGGCAGAGCCTCGTCCGAACCCAAGGAACGACGACGGCGGTCTGCTGCCGCCGACAGAGTACGGCCAGGCGTGCTGGAAGCGGAGGTGGTGCGGCGGCGGCAGGAAGGGTCGGCGCCTCCGCCGTACAGCCCGCGCCGTACAGCTTGTGCGCGTTCTTGTGTCCACCCAGCGCCTGCGAGGTGTAGAACTTACGCTGGCACTGGCAGGAGTTGCACTTGAACGAGCGCTTCTTCTCCGCGCCACCAGACGCCGTCGCCGGCGACTTCTCCTCCTCCGCCACCCACCATTGCCTTTTCCCGGCGCCACCACCGCCTCCACGGCCTTTACCTCCGGCGGTTCCGAGCCGAGCGCGCCCAGGAGGTCGAGCTCCTTTGCCGACGACGCTTCCTCCTCCTTCCACGGCGCCTGTACCTCCTCCTCTCCGTGCTCCAACGGCTGCACCCCCATTCCCTCAACCTCCATGGACGCGGTGCGGGAGCTCGATCCCATGTCCATATGAATCTCGTTTCACTTTGAAGATCACGGCTTAATGCTCAGTAACCATCCATCTAATCTCTGTTGATCGCGCTGTTACCTCTGTTACAAACAATACAACCAACAGAGACCCTCCTATACGCGGTGGACCCGACCTTCTCCTCGCTCTCCCGATATGGCACCCCGCCGCAATCTCCCCCGAATCAACGCTCCGTGAGAAGGAAGGCCTCCATCACCGAATCCCATCCGTGGCCCCTCCAGCGCGCGCTTCACCAATCAGCTGTGTCTTCTCCCCTTCTCGTGCGGCAACTGCGTGACCGCCGACGCCCGACGGCAAGTGCTTCGTCGGTCCATTCGCCAGGCCTTGGTTCCATCTTCAACGGAGACGACCGCCCATCACCAGGTATGCGCACCCCTTTTCCGTTCCTGCCGTGCGAAACCGGGCATCCAAATCCTAATAACTTCAGCTATTTGGCTATTTGTTCCCCATTTTCTATTCCATGTATGTAATCTTAGTGGTGACGCCCTGGTATTTGTCAGTAGGACTGTTGTTGGGATCAAGTGCAAATATGGCATTGTCCTGGTAAGATTTGCCTTTCTCAATTTTTTTTTCCTTCGGTTCATCAGTGCTAAAGTTGTTTGAGTTGCCCAAGTCATGACTGCATCCCGATTTGGTGGTTGGTCCTTTAGGGTGTTGATGATGAGAAGCTGGTTAACCTCAAAGATGATGCACCGGCACTCTGGCTTGGTAATGCCTTTACAAGTGACTCAAAATTGATAGTGGTTTTGATGCAAAATCATGCCATTGATGAATAAATAGAGGAGCAGGATTAGAGTTCTGCTTTGGTTTTCTAACATGTACGATTGAATATAAGAGCAATAGAGTAAAAGCATGCTCTAATACCTGTTTTCCTAAATAATCAATTATTGATGTAAATTAGTAAAGATGTTGTATCTATGGAGATTTTTTCTTTTGAATTTTCTTGTGGTGATACCTTTTCTTTTCTTGCAAAAGTTCATGTTCCATTAGACATTTTTTATGAATCATGTTTGTTTTCACAAATTACTTTTATTACTTTAAATAATTGCCATTTGCAGGCTATTGCTGGTTTAGCAGCAGATGGCAGGAAAATTGTTTCATAGTTGTATCGACGTGAATACATAGGCTCTTTGTGTTAGTTTTTATATGAATTAGTTATGCCTTCCATCATTTGCGTGCTCATTTTCAGTATGGATGGCATTGTCTTTAAGTAGCATTACACTTTAGGAGTCTTTTGAATTTGAAATACATAATGTTTATTGACTTTACAAACTTGAACAGGAATACTTCGGTGCTCCATTGGGGAAGGGAAGACAGGCTGCAAAGATGTAAGCTTACAATTATTTATTTTGTTCTTAATGCTCTCTTTGTTTCTTGTTTTTCTGTTGCGAATGCATAAAACACAATCAAATAAACATTTATTGCTTATTGTAACAGCACGTATAATTCCTTCCAATCACAAATAAGAGACGTTGACATGGTCTTCAGTAGTTCTTAGTGTTTCCCATATAAACTTAGGTTTTAGTTGGAAGACACAATGTCTAAGGTATACTGAAGACACCTTAGCTGATTTTTGTGCTGAAATTTAATTCTCTTTGTTGTTCTGTTCAATGCTCACATGTTTCTTCCTTGTCAAACACTTATAGATGGACTAATTTGTAATTTTGTAATGTAAACTACAAATTACCCTGGCTGATCCCAATTTTACAATACAGAGAAGATGTGGCATACAAAGGTTGTGTCCTGCGCGAAGGCGATGAGCTGGGCCATCTCAATATGGGACTGGTCGCTAAACCATTTCAATATGCACCAATAGTGGACCTCCTCTAAAGAAGAAAGGATTTGTGGATGCATCGACAATTCATGAGGCAAGATAACTCTGACTCTATGTTAGTCAAGACAGTACATTAGTGTAGTGTGCTCCATATGCATTTTCATTGGACCATCCCTATCAACTAAATTATCCCTGCTGTAGCATTGAGCTGAAAATTAGCAGACATGGGATTCTATACTGATGGTTCCTGCAAAAATGTCAATTAAATTATTTATTACTAGCTGTAGCATTGAACTGAGAATTGTTGTTTGTTGAAGCTTTGCACACAACTTCAGTGCCCCTGTCATTAACAACTCCTTTTCTGCATATATGAACTTACCCTCAAAGCATTTCAGTTCACTGATCATGTGTCCTGCAAAATCCTGTATTTACATTTAACTATTGAATTGAATGGAGAGGCCACTCTATCGCACTATTCTTTTCTAAAACATTCCATGGCTCTCATGGCAACTTACATTCGCAACTGCTGTTCCCTTCAGGTTAGGCACCTCCTGTTATCCTCTTAAGATAACTTTCAAGAAATCAAGTTGATCCACCAATTGGCAATGGTAGATCTTCTAATGTCTTTTTTTTAGTAAAAAATATCACTTATTGCATAGAGCTTGTCGGTCTTCCTGATCTTTTTCACATATCTAACATCATCATACTACCCAAATGCTCATGTCATGTTCTGGTTTACAAACAAAAGAATACAGGATGGTAGAACTCATCATATTGCTTCTCAAACTGTGTCCAATCATATATCTGTTTGCTTAGCAGAAAGTACTTCCAAGTTTACAACCAGTGCATCTTTTTTGAAAGATATAAGTAGGTAGGACTGTGCAGATATGATTAGTAGTGGTCATCTCTAACATAGCTATTTGCTCCCAGCATCATTGGCACTAGCAGTGACCTGTAGTCTGTAGTACATACACTTGCTCAAATCCTGAAATCTCTGAAAACTGAACCTGTAGCTGATAACTGTAGCAATATGACAATAGCACAAGCAGAACATACTGCTACTCGATGAAAACTCTAAAACCTACACTCACTGAATAGCAAAACTACTAAACAGTAGCTACTGCTAGCTCAACTTGTTCTCTAGCAAAACTGAAAATACATGCTACTGCTACCTCTACTTCTTGAATAGCAAAACTGAAAATAAATGCTACCAAGAAGGCTCTAAATTAATGGTTCACACTTTTGGAGTCTCAAATTTCAGTGTGGCACTATGTGCTGCTACTGCCTACCTCTTTGAGCATGGATTGTTATCGTGTGGTGCACTTTTGGCTTCATAATGCTCTTGGGGTTGATTTGGTCATACATATAACATTGTGGTTTTGATGATCAGTTTGGTGATTTGGGTTCTGCGGTGTGTGGAACACGTCTCCTAGGGCCATAATAGCAAATGCTCTTAGGTACAGGTTGTTTGGAGTGAAGAATTCCATAATAACAAATGCTCATAATAGCAGACCTGGGTTAGGAACGTAGTATGGTCTTCTGTATGATGTTAGATGCTTCAGCGGTTCAGCCTTGAATCTGTATGGTCCTAACTCCTAACTTCAATTTGAATTCCACATTATCATAGAAATGAACTGAAATATCTGCAATGACTGCTGCTCTGTAATTTTTTTGTCGTAGGGCTTTGCCAGAACTTTGTGTTTCACAATTGCTATGTTTCAAAGGTATCTGTGTTATCTGGCTGACTATTCTTGTTCAGACTGATGCTGCCGAATAGAGAGCATTAGCTATGGATGGTGCAGATATGTAAGCATACATGATTCTGTGCTATCCCTCATTCTTTTACTCGTGGGCAGTGACATTCTTGATATCCATTTCAGAGGAGGATCTTATCTGAAAACCCAGCCTTAGAAATGGAACCGTGTGGGAAAGAAGATTTTGCACCAAAGTTGATAAGAGGGATACACTAGGACATGCTGGAAATCTACCATGGGATATAACAGTACATATGTTGGAAATCTACCATGGGATATAATAGCCGATGATATGAAAAAGCTCTTTTTTCTGATTGCAAAATTTTTGTCCATCCAATCTGGAACTGACAAGGAGACAGATGATTCAAAAGGTCATGTGGATGTTGATTTTTCTAATGGCACATCTCTTGATGTTCATCTTATATGGAGATTTGGCATCTTGTCCATTGTATAGAAGAGTCCTTTCTAGTCGAATTACGTGTTTGCACTTTTGTAGTGGTAAATTTGTTGGAGCAAGCTGAAGAGCAGATTCAGGCTGTCGTCGCGGTTGTGCAGCGGACAAGCCCGGCAGCTTGAATGTTTCAGCTGAAAATAGTATATATCCAGAATAGAAGAAGCAGGTATACGCTACGTCTTTACCCATACCAAAATCTAACATGGTCTAACATGGTGTTTGGTTTCTCCTCCTAAATTTTAGTCGCTGTCCCATCAGATGTTTGGGCATATGCATGGAGTATTAAATATAGATTAATTACGAAACTAATTGCACAACTTACGACTAATTTGCGAGACGAATCTTTTAAGCCTAATTAGTCCATGATTTGACAATGTAGTGCTACAGTAAACATGTGCTGATGTCGGATTAAATAGGCTTAATAAAGTGGAGTACGGATGGATTCTGTAATTTATTTTTTTATTAGTATCTGAACACCCCATGCGATACCCTCACGTGACACCTCCTAGATTTTAGTCACCGGATCCAAACACCCCTTAAATGTGCAATATCAATACCCTACCCAGTTAGCATGGCTACTACTGAAGAAACAAAGTAGGACTTGTCACTTGTGTACAGTCTGCTGCTGTGAACTCTTTCAAGCAAATCAGCTGTTGGGTTTTACTACATATCTTCTGTGGTGAATGGTGATGGGATATGGCTACGTGGTAGCTGATGTAATTCTTGCCGCCCTTGTGGAAATTTTGTCTATGTGAATAAATGATTTATTTTTGAGAGCTTTCTGTGCTTCAGGTGCTGTAAATATTCTTTTGTTAAGCTAGTACATGTGAAGCCTAGTAGTATAATACATACAGTAACCTAGCAGTATTCCAAATTGTAGATGACTCTTTATAGTAAATAAAGATTCCAAAAGTATGAAACAGTGCTGAAACGCAGTTGACATTGTCCGTATGCTATCCTTGCTTGGATCCGATTTTGAAGAGAACTTGAGTAATTTGGATACATATGAAATATCGGATTCCGAACAAAAGTGTTGAAGCTTCAGCTTATACGAATATTATATTCGAAATCTTACAGCTGAAGATCATTTTACTAGTCCTACGTTCGTTCAACAACAAAAAAAAGTGCGAAATATCTAATGTTTTTTAGGGAACTCCAGTGCGAAATATTTAAATGCGACTCTAGCATCTTGTTTGTTAGACTGTCAGCCCATTTAAGCATGTAGGCGTGGGCCGTAGCCCATCCAGTCCAATAGCGCGTGGTCGCTGTTTACACGGACACAGCCCAATAGTGGCCCAGCCCTCACTATACTATTACTTCTTGCTGCAGAATTTAACTTAACTGATATTCTTTCTGCAGCTTTTTTATATGCCTGGTCGTCTGGTCCTTATTGAACTCTGCTATTATTATTATGGAATCAAATCAAATATATATATACAAAAGACAAGAAGCTAGTCTTCAGGGAAATTTGGCTTTCCTCTGCCTTGGACATGTTGCATTGCATGGAATCAAATAGACATGTGAAGTTTCCAGATAAACTTTTCCAGCTTAATTTGCTATTGTAACACCCTGAACTTTTGTCAAATCTTAATCCCCAACTAATAAGCAGCTAAGCATCGGTAACATTAACAAATATATAAACTACAAACAAGTATCATGAATTCTACCTGCTCCAGATACATGGAAGTTCTTCCATCAGCTCAAACACTCCCAGGGTTACCTCTCTTGGAAATTCGTGCACACGCATTGTAGTTTGTGATGAAAGGCTCGTTGAGTCGAGGTATTGTAGCGTGTAATTTCACGGCAGCTGGATCGAAGGGGGGATGTGTACATTTCCGCGTGCAGCAAAGCTGATTGTTGTGTTTGATTCCACTGCTTGGAGCATGGCCAGATTCCTGCCTTTCTTTCAGAAGAAATGCCCAAGATCCTAGATGTGGATCAAACACGAACGGTGAACATTCTTCCACTGAGCAATTCAGCATAGTAAGCAAAAGCTGGAGTAAATGTTTGAAAAAAATATATATATGATCCGCTTAGTAAGCAAAAGCTGGAGAACAAATCAGCAGGAGCCAACTCCTAGATTTTTTTTTAAAAAAAAAATCCCAGAAACAAAAAAAATGAAAAAAAAAAGTGAAAATCAGAAGAAAAAACATGAAAAAAAGTGAAAATCAGAAAAACCAAATTGCGGTGAGCGTGGATCGAACACGCGACCTTCACATCTTCAGTCTGACGCTCTCCCAACTGAGCTATCCCCGCTTGGTTGTTGCAGTCAAACATGTAAATTCTAATATTCAAAGGCCTCCTTCGGTTCCCTGGGAACAATTCCCAGCGGCAATGGTTCACTAAAGTTTGATCAAAGCCGGAATAGTTCCTAGGCCTATTCCTGGCTAACCGAACTTAGCCTAAATCAGTGTAGTTTCAGTAATAATAGCACTTATAGCCGGCCGGAAGGTAATAGATTGCACGCATGGGAAATATATAAGTACTACTGAATATCTAAATGACATGTAAGAAAAAGGACATTTTGCGTGATTGAGAAAAAAACATGTAGGAAAAAGGATACATGAAAATTCTTTAGGGGCCGTTTGGATCCTTTCATTCGGAGGAATTGAAATCTACTATAATAACTTAGGTTATTTGGCTTGGAATTTGACATTCCATCACTTTTCAAAGTTCACATATAAGCCTATTTCAAATTTATAGGGTCGGAGATGAAAATTGATTCTATAAATCGTCATACCATGTTTCTTACTCTACAACTATAATTATCTCCCTTCTATGGCTAACAATAGTATCTCCCTTGTATGGCTAACTATAATTATTAGAATGAATTCAATTCCAAAGATCCAAACATGGCCTTAATGTATTAATTGATTTTTCTTATTTTTTGCTGTGCACATTACATGGTGTTTCTAACCCCACCCCAAAAACAGAAGACTAAAGTTAAAATCCCGAGTTTGTCTGTAAAATCTCAAAAACCTATAAGTCATATGCTTCATGGAACTCCAATATGAACACCCTCTATTTCAAGTATTGTTGTATCATCCACTCTCAAAACTTCTGACTGCTGTAATATGCACAATTGCTCAAAGAAATCCACACCATGACGAAGATCCATTTTTCCTGAACTCTTCACAAGGTGCAGGGAAAACTTCATGCGCCTCCCCATACACGGACTCGCAATGCCACCTGTCCTGCTGCCGTATGCCTCTTCAGCTAAACAAAGTGTTCGGCTAGCATTAAGTGGCACTGTAGCAGCTAAAAATACTGTTTATTCTAAAATTTGATGAGATGGCACCAGGCACTGCCTCCAGCATTGGTGCTCGCTGCAGGTCTACACCGACAACGTCACTGATTAGCACATTGCTGATCCTTGGCAGTGCGGTTCGGTCATAGTTGTCATCAGAATCGTCATCTGCACCTCGACTGAATCTTATCGGTACCTTGACCTTCTCCCCGAATTTTTTATTTTTTGTTGCCCTTTTTTTTAAAGTTATTCACAAATATGATCACGTCCGCTTGTCTTATAATCCGTACTAAATATGATCATGTTCGTTTGGCTACGGCTCTTGGGACCGTGACTACTAAACTCGCGTCGACGGGATAGGCGACATCCGGCTACGGCTCCTGGGACCGCGACTCCTAAACTCGCATCGACAGGATCGGCGACATCCGGCTACGGCTCCTAAGACCGCGACTCCTAAACTCGCGTAACGGCTTTCAGACGGCTCCACTAACTAAAACGAACTCTCCCGATCCACGGCGAGCACCGACGCCTGGGTCTGCTTGCGACTCCACCTTACCCGATCCCATGGCGCGCACCGACACCAAAGATCGAACTCTGTTGCATCCAAAACTAAGTTATTTTTCGTTCACGGCGCGCACCGACGCCAGGGCTTGTTTCAAAACTGAAGACTTCCTCGTCCGATCCCCGGCGCGCACCGACGCCGGGATCATTAAGTTTTGTCTCAATCCAATCACCGCGCTTAAAAACACCTCGGCTGCACAACGACGCCGTGGTTAAACAAAATTCCATCTCAAACTAAAAAACATGCATACACGCCTGCTGAGACAACACCCCAACCGGTTCAGCCTGAACCGCCTGGGGCTCGGGGGCTACACCCGCGGGTGCGCTCGCGCGCACCCGCCGGCAGAACAAAAATCCCCCAGACGATTCTGTCCGAATCGCCCGGGGGCTCGGGGGCTCCTGTCGGGTTCATAAACTCGGGGTCCCTCGGGGACCGGCTTCCACGCCAAGGCTCGGCCCAAGAGGACGACCTTTTCTTCTTCTGGACCGGCCCAAGAGTCTGAACTCAACAGACCGGAGCACTCGCTTCAGGCCCTGGCCGCCATCAGCCCATCTTTCCGACCGGAGCACCTCAGGCTCATGCCAACTCCGAATGGCCTCTTCGATCAGAGCGCTGGCTTCAGGCCCCGGCCGCCTTCACACGGCCTCCGCTCGAAAAACCTGACCCGATGACCGCCTCCAACCTTGACCCCGTGTCTCTGACCGGGGTTCATAGAAAACCCTGCTCATCGCTATTCTCCGACTGGCGCGCCAGAACCAACTGGGGACCATCCGACCGGGGACGCCCACTCGGAAAGAACCAGAAGGCGTGTGGAAAAAGGCAAGGCATGACTCACAAGTCAAAACCACTGTACCAGGGACCATACCCTGCACGGAACAGTGCTCTGCAGCCACCCTGACACGAAGTATTGTAGGGGCCGCTAGAAACTCCCATATGGTAAGCCCCCTCCGCGTGTCTCTGGACATCGATTGCGGTATGAGCTCCAGGATTTGCCATACCGGGTGAACATAGCCAGCTCCTCACATGCCACTAGACATCCATAAGTATTTTGTAGGTACCGACGTCATCCTTCCTGAAGAAGATAGCTCGACCTCCCGTGCACATCTGACATCCTACAGCGACATCGACAGTATTGGGGGGCTTCAACCATTATCCAGTTTTCATCACCGTAGGCACCAAGACTTAGAAATATCTGTACTCTCTCCCTCTCACCTGTAAAAAGCCATCCCCTTTATCTATAAAAGGGGATGTGCTCCCTCCGACGAGGGGAGATCGACTTCTTCAAGCTTAGACTCGCTAGATCGACATCAACACTCCCAACCGTAGGACCACCCAGTTCCGACCGCGACCCTTTCGGTCGGAGCCGACCGAACCTCTTGTACACCCCCTTCTTCCTCCTTCTCGTTTGTACCCCCACTACAGACTTCGAGCGCCTAAGCTCAGGAATAAAGTCACCGACCGACCCCAACCACTGGTACAGAACAAAGCTTTACTCCCGGTGGGGAACCCCCTCTAGTCCCGGTTCCCCACCCGGGAGTAAGCATCCGGGACTAAAGGGGGTCCAGGTTCCTTTAGTCCCGGTGGGTAACACCAACCGGGACTAAAGGTCCTCCCAGCTTTAAAAAAAAATAATGCCTCCCACCGCTGCGTCCCGTGAGATTCGAACCCAAGACCTCATGCATTGCCTCGTGCGTAGCTTACCACCCCACCTACACAACACATCTGACAAAGGATGGGATGCTTCCCTTTTGAACTAACCCATCGGGGGACCTTTAGTCTCGGTTGGTGTTACCAACCGGGACTAAAGATTGGGGACTTTTAGTCCCGGTTGGTGGCTCCAACCGGGAGTAAAGGTCCACCTTTAGTCCCGGTTGGTGTCTCCAACTGGGACTAAAGGTCCTCTGCCACTGTGCCGAGCGCAGTTGCCGTTGGGCAAGGACCTTTAGTCCCGATTGGAGACACCAACTGGGACTAAAGGTCTCTCTAGTCCCGGGCGCAAAAAATGCCGGGACTAGAGCCCATTTTGACCTCGGATGAAAGATCTGTTCTCTACTAGTGAGCTGGACGTAGGGCACGTTGCCCGAACCAGTATAAATCCTGTGTCATTGAGCGCTAGGCCACCTCCGATCATAACGTACAGCAAAACTACAAATATTTACTAGTTGGTCACTTTCTGCACCGACAGCTTGTTTCTTTGCTGTGTTGTTTAAGAGAGAGAGAAAGAAATAGTGAAGCATGTACTCATTATAATATATAAATATCAATTTATCATTGTATATATCTCATCATAATATATAAATATCAATATATCATTGTCTATATTAAATCAAAGAGGAATGCGACTACGTACAGGACTACTGACAGATGTATGTGGACCGCAGAACCGATTGAGGGCGGCATCAGTGAAAAGCGATAGAGAAATACAAATACGAGAGAGAAACAGAGAGAGAGAGAGATATTTTACTCTCTCTTTTTTTTAGTGGAAGAGAGATTTTACTGGGCTATACTACAGCGGACGGAGGCCCAAAGGTAGGTTCTGGGCCCAGAAAAGTCCAATCAAGGACTGAGGCATCGATGGCTGCTGTAGACGATGCCACGTGTAGTAACCATCATGTATGTGTTCTACTAATCCTCCCTAGTGTAGCTAGAAAAACAAACTTGGAAAAATTGTACATATGTAATCAACTTATAATATTGTTATTACAGTCGTATATACAGGGAACAGAAGAACATTTTGTAGATGTAGACGGATAGAATGATCCACAAGCCCATGGTTGGATGCGCATGTCTACGCTTGGAAAGCAATGGGTGTGGTTGACGTTTTGGTATTCTGTCTTCTTCCAAATTAAAATACGACTCGATGGATGACTTTCTCCGTCCCAAATTATAAGATATTTTGGTATTTTTGAATTCATAGTTTTTACTATGTATGCAGATAGGTGCATAACTAAAGTTATGAATCTAGAAAAATCAAAACGTCTTGTAATTTAGAACGGAGGAAGTAATTAATTATGATTAATTATATCTTTTCCGATAATACCTCTGCGAAGTTAAAGGACCAACACCTTAAATTTAACTTTGGACCCTCCATGTTAGGTCCACGTTAATACAATCAGCGTGCCACATCAACCTTACATCCAGATGAGATCCAAGGCTCAAAAATACCATTTTTCTAGCCGAAGGTTAGAATGTCGTTCTATCACCACTGCAGAACCTAGCTGTACTTCCGGTTCGCAACCCCCTTCAGTCCCGGTTTTGGAACCGGGAGCACGAATCCGGGACTAAAGGGCCTCTCCTTTAGTCCCGGTTTCGCGCTCGGGACTAAAGTCCACCTTTAGTCCCAGTTGGTAATACCAACCGGGGCTAAAGAGGCCTCCTGGCCTGACCACGTAGACCGGCCCTTTAGTCCCGGTTGCTAATACCAACCGGGACTAAAGGTTTTTTTTTCTTTTTTTTTTGTTTCTATTTCTATTTTCCTTTTTTTTCCTATTTTCACGCTGCTACCAAGTTTTTTTTGTTTCTATTTCTATTTTCCTTTTTTTCCTATTTTTAATTGATGATTCGTTTTGGCTTTTGAATACGCATTCTACGCTGCTAGAATATACATACGTTTATAATGTTCAACATTTTGTATAAATTATAGTACGAAGGACCTTTAGTCAAGGATCAGCGGTACAATCCTGTTCAAGTTCGTGCTGCATGGTTCGAGAGCTGAGCTTTTAAGTTAGCTTTCACTCTTCTGAGCAAGTGTCGATGTTTTACCACCGGCAACCCGCCACGGGAGTACCTGGGGCGGTGATTTGTTCGGAGGGGTATCGACGTATGCAGGAACTCGGTGGTAAACACAGGGAGACAACGATTTATACTGGTTCGGCACGCCGGAAAGTCACGGCGCCCTACGTCCAGTCTGGTGTGGATAGTATATTGCGCCCTGCGCTATTTGTTGTGTTGCGAGGTATGTTGTGGTTGTGAGTTCTGTCGGTTATGTGTAGGTGCCGATCTAGGGACCCCTGCCCTCCTTTATATAGTCCAGGAGAGGCGGGAGTCCTAGTCGGTTACAAAGTAGAGATCCTAGTAGGATTACGTGTAACTAGTTCTAGTAGGATTACATGTAGGGAATCTTAGTTGGACTAGGTCTTCTTCTCTCTTCTCCGTGGGAAACCCCATGGGTCCCGCATCGACAAGCCCTCGAGCATTTCATGATTGAGCTTCAAGGGCCGGGTTGTTGTAGACTTGTTCCGGGTTCTTTCTTGAAGTGAAATCTTGAGATGGTCTTCTTTGTCTTTTCTCCGGCTGATGTGCACTTTTGGACAAAAGTGCACTCAGTGAGTATAGCCCCCGAGCCTCTTGCTTGTTGGGACAAGAAGCCAGAAGGTCCCTTTAGTCTTCTTGGTTGCTCTGAGTTCTTTTTGGGTGGGTGTAATTTTTCGTAAAAATTGCACTCGCCGAGTGTAGCCCCCGAGCCTCTTGCTTTTGCTTGCAAAAGTTGGAGGGTCTAGATTCTTGTCTTCAAAAAATTCTAGAGTTATTTATCCCGCAGCCCCCGAGCCTTCTCCGAGTACTTTTCTTTAGAATAGAAATCGGATGAAGGGTCTTGATGTGTTGTCGTTGTTGTAGTCTTGAGTACTTGTATTCTTGGTCTTTCGTCCTTGAATCCGAGCCCCCGGGCGTAGTTGAAGCGAATGCCGAGCTCCCAAACTTAGTGTTTGACTAAGCCGTGACGCTCTTCCGAGTTGTTTTTTATTCATCCAGGTTGTTTCTGGACTTCTCTGGTTCTTGATGTACTTCTTCCAGGTTGTTTGCACTTCGTCCAGGTTCTTTCTGAACTTGTATGTACCTCATCCGGGTTGTTTTCTGATCAATCCGGGTTATTTCTGAATTTGTCTTGTTACTTGCAGCACCTCTTCGGGGTTGTTTTCTGATCGTTCCGGGTTCTTTCTGAACTTGTATGTACCTCGTCCGGGTTGTTTTCTGATCAATCCGGGTTCTTTCTGAATTTGTCTTGTTGCTTGCAGCACCTCTTCAGGGTTGTTTTCTGATCGTTCCGGGTTCTTTCTGAACTTGTATGTTCCTCATCCGGGTTGTTTTCTGATCAATCCGGGTTCTTTTTGAATTTGTCTTGTTACTTGCAGCACCTTATTGGGGTTCTTTTTTGTTCAAACCAGCTTGTTTCTGGACTAGCTCTCAGCTCCCCTGCATGTTAAACATAAAAAAAATGTTGTAAATGATATTCCGGATATGAAGTCGGGAGCATGTCCCATATTTGAATAATCAATCAGGAGCGGGCCCCGGCATTATGAAATGCATATAAACTTTTTGCGTCTTGCTCTTGCTAGGCCTTGCAAATTCCTCAGGTAGTGTCCTGTTATGTTTAAGCACTTGAATCTCTGGCGTATGGTTCAGAGGTTCATGACGTGACCATATGAGCCTGGTACTCGGTTCGTGGCCGTCCATGTGAGTAGACAAGCTTCACGGATTAAGGCGTGTTCTACCTGAGGAATTCGGCGACCGTTAAGAGAAGACCTAGAGCGCTATGTTTGCTCGCATGATGATTTTTTGTGTCTTCCCTTGCTAGGTCGGTTAATTTCCTGGGTAGTAGCCTGTTACGTTTAAGCACTTGAATCTCGTGTTTGGTTCAGAGGTCCATTGACGTGACCACCCGTATGGTTCAGAGGTTCTTTGACGTGACCATCCGTATGGTTCAGAGGTTCATTGACGTGACCATCCATTCAAGAAAACAAGCTTCACGAATTAAGGCTTACTATCCGAGGAAACTAACAACCGTTAGGGGAAGATGATATGGCCACAGAGGCATACGAATAATATCCGAAATGTAAAAAATTAAAGCGTTACTTAGCTTGGTTCATGGCGGAGTTGTCGATCACCGCAGGCGGGTAGTTGATCGGTGTGGCGTGCAGCCGAGTAGTTGGCGTAGATGGAGGTAGACTTGATAGCTCTCTTGTCGCCGACATGTCGAGTACTCAGATCAACTCAGAACCCGTCGCGTGTACTCTGAAGTCGCTGCCGAGTATCAGGAAGCCGTTGTCGAGTACCCGGTTGAGTCCGAGTAGTGGGAGTAGTCCATCAAGCATCACACGGTAGAGTCGTCGAGTTGTTGTTTGTGATCGGCGCTGACGGCGTGGGGGCGGTGCACCCTTCCCACTTGACGTGAGCCTTCTTGTTGACCCCCTCCCTTTTTTTTGAGGCAGTCGTAGACATCTGTTCGTGTACGAATATATACACGTATACATTGCCATTGGCCTTGCTTTGCTTCGTCATCTTGGCTTGCATGGTGAGGTAAGTTGCTCCCTGGTAGATTCTTGATGGAGCCGAGTTGTCGTCGTGTGCATGTAGCCGAACAACCCGGTGGATCTTGATGCAGCGATGCAATTTGCTTGTGGTCTTGGACATCTTGTTAGCTTCTGGCTTGGTTCTGATTTGGCTGGATGGCTTGTTATGTATGTACGTGTATGTACACCTTCTTTATTTGCATCTTGAAGTGGTTGGACATCGTGGTGAGTTCTCGTCATCTAGTTCTTGACCGGATCCGTTCCAGTTGAGTTGTCAATGTGCCTTCTCCATGTATATTTGCATATATACGCGTATATGAAAAAACCAAATATTAATACGCTGATTGCTTTTGGCTAGCTTGCTACTTGTGTCATCCTTGTAGCATCCTTTGCATGTACTTTGAGCATATGGATATCGTCTTGTCTGTCATAGTAGAATTTGTATCCGATGCCAGGACTTTTTGCTTGATACAGTACTCGGCTTGGATAGAATTGGCCCTAGGACTTGTACGTGCTTGCTTCTAAACATTGTATTAGCTTGTGTACGGAATCTTTGTCGCTTTGCTGATGTATACGTCATCCCATATTTTCTCTCATGAATCTGCCTGATGTCGTCTTGCTCTGTGTCCCATTCTGGATAGGTTGTCCATGATGGAGTTGAATCATCCTGGAGTTGAGTAAATTAATTCTATTCGGACTTGGCACCGTGATCAGACCGAAGCTGATTCTAGTTCGGCTTGCACTTGTCCTCCAGTGGCTCCGTGTACCGCCCAGCTGCTTGGCTGCTTGTACTATGCCTCGAGACGTCGGGTTGCTATTAGTGTACGCGCACCTTCCCAGCGGCAGCCTGAACGATCGATTGGATGTACGAGGACGTCGCCGAGAACATGCGCTTCAGCGAGTTGTCGAATGATGCCAATGACAGCCGCGGCGAATATTGATCTTGGCGTCTTCTGAGCCGCAGCGAGTTATCGACGAGGTTGACGAGAGCCGCGGCGAGTTGTCGACAAGGCCGACGAGGGTCGCGGCGAATCTTTATTTTGAGGTCCACTGAGCTCTCGAACGCAAAGCGCCGAGGTCCCCTACCTGGCGCGCCAGCTATCGATGTTTTACCACCGGCAACCCGCCACGGGAGTACCCGGGGCGGTGATTTGTTCGGAGGGGTATCGGCGTATGCAGGAACTCGGTGGTAAACGCAGGGAGACAACGATTTATACTGGTTCGGCACGCCGGAAAGTCACGGCGCCCTACGTCCAGTCTAGTGTGGATAGTATATTGCGCCCTGCGCTATTTGTTGTGTTGCGAGGTATGTTGTGGTTGTGAGTTCTGTCGGTTATGTGTAGGTGCCGATCTAGGGACCCCTGCCCTCCTTTATATAGTCCAGGAGAGGCGGGAGTCCTAGTCGGTTACAAAGTAGAGATCCTAGTAGGATTACGTGTAACTAGTTCTAGTAGGATTACATGTAGGGAATCTTAGTTGGACTAGGTCTTCTTCTCTCTTCTCCGTGGGAAACCCCATGGGTCCCGCATCGACAGCAAGCGAGATGGTGCTAATAGGTAGGACTGACCAGCAATTCCAGCATATTGCATACTGGGCCGGCCCATCAAGGCTCCTGTAAACGCCCGGGACTAAAAGACCTTTAGTCTCGGCTGATAATACCAGCCGGGACTAAAGGTATACCTTTAGTCCCGGCTCGTAATACCAGCCGGGACTAATTGATTTGGTCGTGTTCAGTTGCATGGGTGTCAGCTCAAAAGACTACCTGTTACACAAGCTTTAGTCCCGGTTGGGGACTAAAGGTGCCTTTCTAATCATTCAAATCCACAGATAATGTATATTTGTATGTAGGTATCTCTGAAGTTTCTCTGAAGCTCAAAAGACTCTCTGAAGCTTTACTCCCGGCCAAGCACACAAGTACTCCCGGCCAAGCACACAAGTACGTCACTCTTCATTTCTTATTGCTACTTGTACGTCACTCCCGGCCAAGCACACAAGCTTTAGTCCCGGCCAAGCACACAAGCACACAAGTACGTCACTCTTCGTCACTCTTCGGCCAAGCACACAAGCTTTAGTCCCGGTTGGAGACAGCAACCGGGACTAAAGGTTCCTTTCTAATCCCGGGCGTAGCCTCTAGCCGGAAGTAGACTTTTACTCCCGGTTGGAGGGACCAACCGGGAGTAAAAGTTAATATTTAGTCCCGGTTGGTAGCTCCAACCGGGACTAAAGATCCCCTTCAGCAAAAGTCTACCGCAGTAGCCGTTGGACATGACCTTTAGTCCCGGTTGGACCTACAAACCGGGACTAAAGGTCTCTCTAGTCCCGGGCGCGAAATATACCGGGACTAAAGCCAAATTTCAAGCTGGATCAAAGGTCGTTTCTCTACTAGTGTATGGATAGGAAAAAAATGTTCTAAAAAGGAAACAAATATATTCGGATATAGGGTTGCGACACCAACGTCGCCGCTTGCATATATTACGTTAGTGTCGATTGGTGCGGTATCGAGCTGGCCCGCCGTGCTCGCGTGAGCTCGCTCGCCGGCTACCGCGGCTGATCTCCCGCGTCGCCGCGCTCGCGTGCTCTCGCTCGCCGGTTACCGCGGCTGCTCGCCCGCGTCGCCGCGCTCGCTCCCCGGCAGCTCGCCCGCGTCGCTGCGCTGGCCCGCCGGACGCCGCGTGCCCTCGCCAGCGCGCCGGATGACGACGCACGCGACTACGCGCGCACGCAGCCCTGCACGGCGGGTGGAGGCCGGCCGAGGCCCATCTGCCGTCCGCCTTGGGCGTGCGCGACACTGCTGTTCGGCAGAGGCCGGGCTCCTCGATGATGACGGGCGCAATCATGCGGCCCTCCATGGCGAGGTGGAGCCTGGCCGAGGCTCCTCAGCTCTGCGGTCGTCGTCCATGCATGCTCCTGCATGGTGAGCACGAGCTCACGCCTGGTGGCTAGGAGGAAGACGATGGACTTAAGAGAGAAAGAAAAGAGAAAAAAAAGCAACATTTATTAGGCAAAGAAACCTGCACCGTGTGACAGTTTTCATAGTTGGTTTCTTGTTGACGTGTCCGCTATAGAAACAGTGTGTAGTTTCTGCCTTTGGGCTTACCTTTAAAATGTATTTGTAAACACAAATCTAATGTTACCACTATTGTACTATATTTTTTTTATATTATTAAGCTAATTATTGATTAAAGATAATAAAGTTTGAATTGAAAGCAATGGGTGTGGTTGACAACCAACCCATACAAATGCATGCATGTAGTTGGTACCGTACCAGCATGGGTTCTTTTTCTTTTTTAAATAAAAAGGTAATAATAACAAATGCTCGTGCGCTGTGTACGTATTCTTCCGTCGTGGAACGAGTAACACACCACCTTTTGTTAACCAATCCCTGCCGCCTGCCGGTAATTGGTCCGCCGTGGCTGGATTTGAACCCAGAGTCGTATACAAACGAGAAAATTGAATCTTTGACACCTAATCTGCACGCCTGTGAATATTTGGCATCTAATTCGTACGTCGTTGAAAATTTAACACTTTAGCTGCGAATTCGCTGAAAACAGGTGTTTTCTCCTCCTTTTCTCCATTTAACATTTTTCCTTTTTTCTTTTGCTTTCCAAGGCAACGCTGAATGACCAAAGTACCCTTGGCCTTATCCATCCATTTCTTCTAAGAAACGAACGCATCTCTCTCCCGTACTCAGTTTTCTTTGGCTCTGTTTGTCACGCCGCCATCGCTGTGTGCAGGAGGAGGCACTTGCCGCTGGCTGGGCGTGGGGCCGGTCGCCGGTGCTGGACGAGCCGGCCAAGCGTGCGCGTGGACGGTCGCCGGTGCTAGGCGCCGGCGCTAGGCCAGTGCCCGCCGTCTTCGGCTCCGCCGCTGATGGAGGCCAGAGGCGCCGCAATGGTCGAGCAACAGCAGGCGGTGAGAAGGAGCCCGACTACAGAAGTTCATGATGTGATTTTTTTTGTCTGAACCTGTTGGTAACTCGAACGGGATCATAGCCGACCTGATCCGGCCACCCAGAGCTCCTCCTGCAGTTCGGGGACCAAACCCTAGCAGCTTCTGTTCACTCGTGAGAGAGAGAGAGGATGCAACGAGAGAAAGAAACATGAGAGAGTGAGGGGGACGGAATGCAATGCTTCTGATCCAGCAGATATATTCCATAAAGAGATAAGGCTAATGGGTACTTTGGTCATTCAACCTTGCCTTGGAAAGCAAAAGAAAAAAGAACAAAATGTTAAATGGAGAAAAGGAGGAGAAAACACCTGTTTTCAATAAATTCGCAGCCAGAGTGTCAAATTTTCAACGACGCGCGAATTGGATGTCAAATGTTCACAGGCGCCCGAATTGGGTGTCAAATATTCAATTTTCTCGTATACAAATGTCCCATCGGGGCCATGTATATGTATTTGGCTTAGACCTAGTAGTTTGGTAAGGTTTATCCGATTTCGGTTTCTTAACGGGCTAGTGTAGCGACATTGTAGGAGCCAACGTGAGGCTTTTTTTTTCACCGACTTCGGATCTTGGGTTTTTACCATCCGTGCTACCATAGCAATGATGCCGTAGTCCTAGGAATCATGCTTAAAAGACCATTGCTAATTTGGTACTCCCTCCGTCCCCGAATATAACGCATGTATGTATTTCAGAATTCAAACTTAATTATCTTTGACCAACAATTAGCCTAATTATATCAAAAGATTGTATTACAAAAGTAGTATTGGCTAGAGGGGGGGGGGGGGGGGGGGGGGGCACCTGTAATCTCACCCTAAGATTTTTAATACATATGACCACTGCTCTAAGCATTCGTAACTCTTCGAAGTGAGAGATATCATCATCATAGTAAACTTGCCCCTTTAGGTCTTTCAACCTCCATTTATTTGCTAGAGATTGAAATCTAGTAGAGACAAATAACCTAGATGCATGGATGTCCGGAGCCCATTACTAGATCTTTAAGGTGTATATGTTGGGGATCTAGAATAACGGAGAAACATTTGAATCTAGATCTTTCTTGACACAATCGTAAGCTCAAATAGAATCACCCACCAAGAGCGTTTTGGCGCTCCGTCTGAAAAAAAAAAAACAGAAAACATGGTGGAGTAGTCAAATATGCCCTTGACATGTGATGTTTCTGTTGCCGAGCAATAACAATGTAAATTGGTGAAATAAAAGTATCAAAAACCTTGCCAAAAGTCTACCAACCAAACCTCTTTCCTAACTGGTTTGATCTGCAAAAGGATATCGACGGCGTTTGTTTTCACTAGTCGATGGCTCTCTGCAGTCAGCTAATGCTGGTAGTCGGTTGCTTCATTAGGAGTTCATGTGGTCGCTTCCCTCTAACAACATGTCACAGCGAGTGGAGTCTCTACCTGCACATATGTTCTCTAGTAGTGGCGACAGTTCGGCTTGTATCCCTGTCAATGGTGAGTTACAGGGAAATATAGATTTAAACATTTCTATAAGAATCGGGATCCCTACTAAATGCACCATGCATATTAGTCGCTTGATCAGATGCATCCAAGAGCTCGTCGACAGTTACATGTGTCTAGTATAGTAGAAGTCAAGCGGTATGTTCGCTGGTTGGTTTCTGGGCTGGTTTGGGCTGGCTGGTGCTGGTTTGTTGTGAGAGGAAAATATTGTTGGCTGGCTGGCTGGTTTGGGCTGGCTGAAACCAACAAGCGAATAGGGTGAAGGAATGACACTTCTCTTCAATAAGTGGGGTGGGGTTGGTGTGTGTGTGGGGTGGGGTGTGTGTGTGTGTGTGTTTGGATTCAACAATAGAAATGAGAATCAATGCAAAACTAGCCTGTGCCTAGCTATGCAGAAACATCCGAAAAACTACGACATAAAACTGTATATGTAGCATCGTTCCTACCAATTCTATTGAGAAAGCGAAACGGATGAATGAAGCCACCAAACACACCCACAAATTTCGTAAGTCCAGGTTTGGATGAATCGATCCTACATTTTCTCTCTCGTGAAGTCCAACCCATTTTCAGAAAATGAAGTTCCCGTCAAATTTCAGTCTTCGGAATAGGGTCTCTCTTAAGAGCTGAGGAGACAGCGTGGTAACATGGGTCTAGTTTAGTGGTGGAATTAGCTAGCAGAGTCCCTTAACCTTTAAGTTCTTGCACCATCACCATAATCCGGACAGCAACCGGACTCCAAATTTCAAGTTTTTTCACTCTCTCTCCATCACATCAATTTCTAGATGTATGCATGGAGCATTAAATATAGGTAAAAAAAAATAATTAATTACACAGTTTAATTGTAAATCACGAGACGAATCTTTTAAGCCTAGTTAGTTCATGTTTGTCAAATACAAACAAAACATGCTATAATGTCCAGATTACAAAAATTTACGATCTAAACGAGGCCATGTTAAAACATGCAAAGAGACAGACGGCAATTTACTCGCAAAAGTCAGGACGGGCGGCCGGCGTTGCGTCCGCGTCAACGCTGAGGTCAGCACACGGACACGGACTTGATCCATTCAACCACACACACGCACGCACGCCATTATTTTATTATTATTGCTCCCTCCTGGAGCCTTCTTCCTCCGGCCAGCCAGAGCCGAGGCGAGAAATTCCCCAATCCCCAATCCCCACGCCACCGCCTCCCCATCGCCTCCAATCCAACAGTCTCCGATCACCAAATCCCAGCAATCCCCCGCAGCCATGGAGTGCGAGCCGGAGGAGCTGCAGTTCCTGGGCGTGGTGGGCATCTACCGCTTCTCCGCGGAGATCCTCCGGGGCCCACACCGCCCGCTGTTCGCGCGCATCGCGGCGGCGTTCGTGCTCCCGCTCTCCGCGCTCTTCCTCCTCCACATCGCCATCTCGCACGCGCTCTTCACCCACATCGACACCGACGACACGGCGCTCGACAACTCCTCCCCGGGCACCGACACGCAGCGGCGCCTGCTGTCCCGCCTCGCCTCCGACTGGCTGGCCCTGCTCCTCTTCAAGTCCGCCTACCTCCTCGCGCTGCTCCTCCTCTCGCTCCTCTCCGTCGCCGCCTCCGTCTTCTCCGTCGCCTCCGTCTACTCCGCCAAGCGCGACGCGCTCACCTTCCCGCGCGTGCTCTCCGTCGTGCCACGCGTCTGGCGGAGGCTCGCCGCCACGTTCCTCGCCGCCTTCGCGCTCCTCGTCGCCTACCACGCCGTCGCCGCCCTCCTCTTCGTCGGCCTCCTCGTCGCCGCCGAAAACAGCAACGGGTCCGGGGGAGGCCTCGCGGGCTTGCTCGCGTTCCTCGTCGCCGTCGCCTACCTCGTCGGCCTCGTCTACCTCAGCGTGGTGTGGCACCTCGCGAGCGTCGTCTCCGTGCTCGAGGACTACAAGGGCTTCGCCGCCATGCGCAAGAGCAAGGACCTCATTAAAGGGAAGCTCGTCACCGCCGGGGTCATCTTCTTCACGCTCAACCTCGTCTTCGCCGTCGTCGAGTTCGGGTTCCGCGCCTGGGTCGTCAGGGGATCCGGAGCGGGCTCCAGGCTCTTGCTTGGCCTCCTCATGCTCGCCGCGCTCTGCTGCGTCGTCATGTTCGCGCTCGTCTCCCAGACCGTCGTCTACCTCGTCTGCAAGAGCTACCACCACGAGAGCCTCGACAAGGCCAACATCTCCGACCACCTCGAGGTCTACCTCGGCGACTACGTCCCCCTCAAGGCCTCCGACGTGCAGATGGAGCAGTTCCAGGTCTGAATCGCATGATGGCTTCTTCCTCCTCTGCTTCTTCTTTTTCACTGCCTGCAAGTGCAAATCCATTCCATCCTCTGCTTTGCTGCTGGATTTGTTACCAATCCATCCATCCTCTGTACTAGTATTACCATCCGCAGGCAGTCAGGATTGGGAATCTGTAATTTACATACGAACAGACATGTCATGAACATACTTTAGCCGTACTTTCTAGAGAGAGAATTGGGAATTTGGGTTGGGGACAAGAATAATTGGAATCTGTACTTTGTAAGGGCAGGGTTGACGATGTAGGATTTGCTCCTCCTTTTAAATTGTGGCAGGCAAAAGGAAGAATGGACATATTATGAATTATTATGAAACGAGGGTAGGTTAATTTCTTTCTCAGGGACAGGGTTCCTTTCCTGATTTAGCCCGGCTGCCCGTGATACAAAGATGAATGATATACTGAATTTACAAACTTACGAGCAGCGAATGGATGATGCTTATTGATTACTGTATATATTATCAGTTATGGAGATATAGAACTAAAGGATGAGAATAAGCTTATTGCTTTTACTAATCAACTAGAAAACATCGCGCGGCTTTGCCGCGCAAGCCGCGCGGGCCAGTAGGTGCCAGCATTATGGAGCTGCTAGTAGCTGCGTAGAAGTCCAATCCAGTGCAAGCATTTTTATTTTGAGATTTACTTAATTTCAAGTTAAGACATGAATATTATTAGGATAAAGTCGACTTTCATTGATGGAGCTTCTGCGCGTTCCAGGGTGACGAGTGGTGAGAAAGGGAAGAAACCCGGCGGCGCGTAAAATGAGTCGTGGGCTATATATATATATAGGATCATGAAGCCGGTAGAATCACTCAATTGTTTTATTTTATGTGTGTGACGGGTAAGCTAGCATAAAAATTTCATAGCAATTTGAATAAAGAAATTAACTCTATTAATTTTTTTAGAAACTCTTGAGAAATGTAGATCCACATTAATAGCAAAGAAATACAGTAAAACATGTGATGTTATGTGTTTACAGTGCAGTGCTAGTTGTGTAGAGTTCAACAAACTTGGTTTGGCATTTTTTAAAATTTTATTTGTTTTATTATGTTATTTACAAAATTTCAATCGTAAGGCCCAGGTTCGGCGGGAAACAGCCCCGAGCGATAATTATGCAGAAAACATAAAAAGGGATAAACGCAAAGAAACAGAGGAAAGAAAGTAAAAACAAAACACAAAAGATGAGAAAAAAATAAAGAAAGTAATTAGTTTAAAAAAATAAGTGATGGAAATATGAAATAAAAAAGAAAAATAAAACCACAAAAAGAAAAATAAATAGAAGAATAAAAATAAAATAAAAGAACAACAAAAAAGAAAAAGGAAATATAAATAAAATTAAAAAGGAGGATAAAACTAAGAAAAGAACACAAAAACAGATAACTGAAGTAGGAGTGTCAGGTATTTCAGATGAGAGCACTTACCTGCAAGCCATGGACTCTCAATCGGTCCTAGCCTCCCAGCAATCGACGGAGAAGGCCGATAGTGCGTAGCAGGCATGAAAGCCCAAAGCCTAGAATAGCAATAGTAAACCCATAAATTTTTTTGGGGGAAATCAGAGAGGCGGAGTGCTTTGTAAAATTAATTTTTACTATCAAAATATAGGTCCAATATTAGCTTGAATTGACCGATATCGTAGAAATACCTTTCCTGACTTGTCATTCATTACTGAATACAGAATATTAATGAGATAACATGCACCAACCATTTAAATCTGATACAACTCTGGGAGGTTGAAGCTGGTATAAATGGGAAAATAAATATGCCCAAAAAACAGTAAGTGATGGATACATTATAGGTACTGCTAGAAAATGGTGAAGCTAATATATTTCTACTATTAATAAATCATTCTGGGCTTGAATCCAAAATGAACTGGAGAAGCTTACCTTCATGAGAAGAGCCACCATTAGCTAAAAGAATGAGAAGAGCCACAGTGACGCAAGTACATACATTTATGGAAGTAACATGAAGGTAATAGGGTGCTGGAAAATCCGTATGGTAATAATTGGATACAGACTAACATGAACATGAGAGAAGAGCCACCATTAGCCAAAAAAATGAGAAGATACGGACTAACATGAAGGGCTTCCAATTTTTGTAACCCATAATCAAAGATGCTTAGGCTCTATCTTGTTTAAAATTAGAAAATTATGCGAAGAACTTACAGTTATGCAAAACTCCGCAGCGAGACCTGGGTGAACACAGCGAAACGGGTAGTAGGAGCAGGTGGCTGCTTAACTTTAAAATGTTTGCACTGGCTCAATCATGCATCTGTAAAATAACATCGGCAAAAATGTTACAATATGTTTTGTATTCAGTGTGCATACACAGTAGCCTGAAGTTGGAAGTTCTCAGGCATATAAATTTAGGTTTGGTGGGCACAGGCAGACATGTGCAATGAACTGTAAAGAAATAAGGAAACAAGTGTGTGGAACATATTTTTGGGGCAACATTTAAAGAATCCCAGTATGCAGCTTGCAAAGAATAACAATGACGGTTAGGTAATATATGACAATGTTTCCATCCAAAACGAAGACACCATGGCCTAAATCTGATGGAATGTATAAATCAAATTAAAATGATGTACCTTGTTGGTATAAAGTGGATCGGAAGTCCCTGAAATTGTTGGATTGGAAAATGTATCCGTATTTGATGCTGCTATGAACTTGAGCTGCAGATAAACCATTATGTCCAGTTTCCTTAGCCTGTGAATCATATAAGATGGGGCCAAAAACAGCATAACATAAATCTGGTCATAACTTGAAGCATCAGCTGCGAACTACTGCAAAATAAGCCCAAGTAGGAACATTTACATGACGAAGCACATAAAGGAATTGGGGGTGCTGCAGCTGTATACCTTCCTCTCGTCTGCAGGACAACAGAAAGCAGCCTGTCCATCATGAAGCATACCAAAGATGTCTGCATCTTCCCTCAATTGGAAGCAGCTGCTCTTGATTCCCCATGCCATCTGTCAGTGAACATGCGGCATCCTCCCTTTCACTTTGACGATCCTATCCAGTTCATCTCACATTGAATGAACCTAATCAATACGTGAGAAATGTCTCTCTCGCACACACGTAGAGAGAGAGCATGGAGACTATACCTTCATTGGATGATGCTGGATGCAGAGGACATGAGGATGGGGCTGGGCAGAGCACGGAGGGAGGACCAGACGCCTGGATGCTTGGGGCGACGAACAGGAGGTGAGGGCGAAGACGGAGGTCCGAGGAAAGGAGAGACGGCACTACCTGGAGCTGCTGACGCCGGAGGCCTCGCGCGCACCAGAAGAGGCATGCTTGCGATGCTATTTGCTTCGCCGGGATGGTGGTGGTAGAGGTGATGCTGAGGAAGGCGGCGAAAGACACAGGCAGCGAACGGGAAGAAACAGGCGGTGTGCTGGCGCAAATAGGGAGGGAAGACAAAAACATCAGAGAGAATTACAGATCAATGAACATGAGGAAGGAGATCGCTCGCCTGTAGCGGAGCCAAGAAGAGCAACAATGGCGCGATGGGAATCGACGGCCGCAGCCCCCCGCTGCTACCTCAAGTTCGCTCGACGTTGTAGCCGCGACGGCGTTGGAGTCCACCCCGCCCGAGCGCCGCGGCGCCGGGGGAGCAGCCGCTCGCGCCGGTGGAGCCGCCGTGCGCCGAGGGCCCATCGAGCCGCGCCCTTGCCGGGGAGCAGCCGCGCCGGGCCACCTCGCCGCCGCGCCAGGGGGCGGGTCTGCCCCGCCATGGTTGGGGGCCAGTGCCACCTCGCCCAACTGCGCCCCGCCATAGCTGCCTCGCCGCCGCCGTGAGAGAGAGAGGCTTGCATCGCGGGTTGATTTCGAGGGTTTTTTTGCAAAAAAAATAAAAAAAATAAAAGGAGATCTGGACTACGGATTGATTCGACTAAAATTCGAGGGTATTTTTAAACAAAAACCACGCCTTGCACGCTCTAGGCCGATCCGATGGCCAGGAACGCCGGTCAGCTTTTGGGTACAGGTTTCATATGTAAAGATATGCCTTATTCTGATTAATGCCTGCTTGCTCTGGCGGTAGAGATATGTAATTCAGTTAGTTGTGTCTATATCATATTTACCATTTCAACATTTTCTGTCACTGCCGTGCTAGGACTGCAATTAGCAAAGGTGTGGCTGTGCTTCTCCAAACAATCTGTGATTCGGAATGATCTGGGCGGTCTATGACAACCACAACTACTTTAGTCTAATCTAACAATTACTTTTTTTTTTTTTGAAAACGAAGAGGCAAAAGAGCTGCCCGCTATATTAAAAAGAGCTCTAACAATTACTGCTAATGCTGCAATTGGCTGTTCTAGTCTGCATGTCTCAATGGGCTGTGATGTCGATTACTCCCATTTTTTATTACTCCCTTTGTTTTTTTATTTGTTCCAAGTTAAACATTTCTATCTTTCATCGTCAATTTTGAAAATTTATAAAGGTTAACAACATAAGTTTTATGTTTTGTATTCATTATGAGAACTATATATTATGAGAGTATTTCTCTAATGAATCTAAAAACTTTTTTAAGACGAATTTTATATAAAAAAGACTAATATTTGTGCATAAAATTAGTATGGTTAGTTAGAATACGAAATATATTTTTGTACTGTACTTTTTTGGGTCAGATGTTAGTGGCCCCATTCGCGGGTCTGAAACTTGGCTGAAACTGGCTGAAAACACTGTTCCGGCTGAATTGTTGTGAGAGAAAAATACTGTTCTAGCTGAAAAAAGAAGCCAAACAAGTCGAATATGTGATAAACCGAACAGAGCCATTTAAAATTGGACAAACTAAGTTTGACTTTGGACATTCATGACGGAGGCAGTATTAGGCTCTTCTTTTTAAAAAAGATTCTCTATTACCAAGCTTTTTTTTGTAATAAAATGTAAAGGAAAAACCTATTCTATGGCAATTCCCGTGCTCCCTCTTACTTTCACCGACGTCCAGATGGAGCAATTCCAGGTGCGGCGAATTCCCGAATCCCGATTCCACGCCATCTCCCCAGTTTCCTCTGTTTTTTTCGGCAGGCAGCCTTGGATTCTGTAATGTAATTTTACACACACGCCAACATCCAAGTGTCATGAATATACTACTGTAGTCCTTTTTAGAGAATTGTGAATTGAGATTTTGGATGATGGTATTATTAGTTAGGGGACATTTGTGCGCGAGACCGGGTTAATCAAGACACGTCAATAGTTCAACGAGATATTTCTTTGGCGAAATAGTTCAATGAGGTAACGGTAATGCTCTCGTGTGGTCGTCCGGGGACGGACGGACACGGCTTCCCCATTGGTTACCTTATCCGTCCGCTCGCTCCTGTCGCACCTCTTTAAACAAAAACGGCCTCCACCGTCGCTGCCTTATCCACTGTTCCATCAGACCTCTGCGTCTGACTCCACCGTGCCACCCGTCTTCCCCACTCCGCGCTCCACCGTGCCGCTCGCCTGCATCACGGCATTCGCCGCTGCCTCCACTACCCGCTTAGCTGCTGAGCAGTTGCTCGCCAAGGGTGCGCTGGCCCAGGCCGCCGAGCAGGTGCTCGCCCAGGAGTGCTCGCACAGATGCTTGCCCAAGGTGCTCACCTAGGCCTCCGAGCAGGTGCTCGCCCAGGAGTGCTCGCACAGATGCTTGCCCAAGGTGCTCACCTAGGCCCCGCCAAGAAGGTCCTCGCCCAGTGGAGCACCAGCAAGCTCCATACGCCATTGCCGAGCTCCGCGCCGGCGCCGAGCTCCGCAATTCGTCCAAGAAACAAGGGGACATTGCACGTTGAAAACACATGTTGCAAGAGTATGTTTTAAGTGTTTCAGATGTTTCATCTGGATGTTGCATCTGTTTCATGTGGATGTTACAAAAGTATATCGGGATGTTGCATATGTTGCAATAGTTGTACAATTACGTTGCAAGATTTTGTCCCTAATGTTTCAGCTGTTTTTCTAGACGTACGTTGCAAGTGTGTTTATTCGGATGTAACATATGTTTCACACGTATGCTGCAGGTGTTTTATCTGGTATGTTTTACACGGTTTTCAAGTGTTTTCCAGGTGTTTTTGCAAATATTTCAGATGCATGTTTCAAGTGTTTCATCTGCCTTCAGATGTATGTTGCAAGTGTTGCATCTGGATGTTTTAAAAGTAGATCGGATATTGCATCTCGCTCCCTCCTCGCCTTGGACTGTCTCGCCTCGGTGTCTCCACCTTCTCTCAGTGCGGGCTAGGCATCCGATCTAGAGGCGCAGGAGGCGTTGACCCCTCCCCTTATTCTCGATGTTGGCATCGCTGCATGGGATGGCAGCGCGGCGAGGGACGGGCTGTCGCGAGTGGCGTGGGCGGGCGCTCCTTATGTTCTGTGGTTCCGTTACACTGGCGGGTAGGCGTTCCTGCTGTTACGCTATTCCGTGGTTCCGTAGCTGAAATCGGATAACTCCCACTACTAGAAAACATACCTTTCATCCTGCCTCTATTTTTGCCTTTAGTCCTGGTATTTTTGTGTTCGGAACTAAAGGGACTATTAGTCCCGGTTGTATCCTCAAACAAGGATACAAAGTTCCTGCCCCAAGTGTGTGACGACGGCATGCAACAATTAGTCCCGGTTATAGCCCAGAGCCGGGACTAACGGCTGGACCTTCCAACCGGGAATAAATCTTTACTCCCGGCTTGAGGCTCCAGCCGGGACTAAAGGATGACCTTTAGTCCCGGCTCTGGGTTATAACTGGGATAAAATCTTTCTTGATAAAATAATATAGTCGCGCTGGACAAAAAAATAGGGTAGCCAGGCATTGAACCCACGACCTCATAGCTAAGGTCCAAACCGCAGCGCACTAGCTAGCCATCTGAACTAAGTCACTTTCTCAACAAGAAAGCACCCAAACATTTATTTAATAAGAGAAAAGACCCTTTAATTGATTATATTCTTTTGTTAACTATACTTTGAATTTTTTGGTCCAAGTGCTTTCTAGTGCCTGATTGATCTCATAATTTTTATCAGGGTTTCAAATGCCCAGTGTGAAGCCACCACCAAGTTCGAGATTTTTCTGAATTGGTTTGGTAATTTTTTCACTTTAATTGAATTTCCACGCGACTTCACCGATTAATTATACGTTGAACTGAGTCCACCCCCGAAAAGATCCGGAATGGTGCCAAACTTTGCCAAATGGTCTCTTGTGCCTTAGGAGACAAATATTTGTGGAGGTTGATGCAAAATTATATTGTTTTGAATATGTAATTCGTCGTATTTCGTCTCACGCGACACAAAGAAAAATGTAATAATAAAAATAATTATCAGAAAAATCTAAGATCTTGTGTGGGGCCATATTTTGGGTGTAAATGACTGCCAAAAAAATTTTAAGCCATTTCGACATAGGCGGGGTCGACGTGCTTCACAGAGGTATATAGAACCTTTCGTCGAACCCTATCTATACACCTAGGTTCTCTATGACTCTGAAGTCCATTTGCTTTCCAGTACCGGATTGGTCTCAAACTTTTTCTCAAGACTACAAATGCCCTGTGTGTAGCCACCACCAAGTTTGAGATTTTTCTGAGGTGGTTTGGTACCTTTTTAACTTTAATTGAATTTCCGCCTGAACTCACCGATTAATTATACAATGATTAATGAAGAACCTAAAGATTTACGTTACAATTACGTGAAAACTAATTTCCTGTCGAAAACTAATAAATTTAATAATTTTAATTAAAGTCTACATTTTTGCATTAACGAAAATAGTGAGTATTAGTTGCATTATGTTCAACATTTATAATAAAAAACACAATAGTTTAGGTCATATATTTTTTTTGTGTGCAGTAAATGAAAATAAAGTTTATTACTTTTTCTAAAAAAAATTTATGCCTAGTATTGAATTTACTGCACAAATAATAAGACTTAAACATTTAAATACAAAACATATATAAAATAAACTGATCTGCTTAAAAGTTGGCGGGAAATGAAAATGTAGCCCACCTTTAGTCCCGGCTCCTGCCACCAGCTGGGACTAAAGGTGGGCTGCATTTGGCGGCTCGCCAAAAAATCCTTTAGTCCCGGCTCCTTCCAATAGCCGGGACTAAAGGTCCCCCCTTTAGTCCCGGCTGGTGGCAGGAGCCGGGACTAAAGGTGCTTTAGTCCCGGGCGGTGGATGGAGCCGGGACTAAAGGTCCCTCTCCTATATACCGCCGCCTCCCTTCTCTCTTCCTCCTCATCGATCGTCTTCATCTTCAGCGCGTCCCCAGAGCTCCGCCGCCGCCGATTTGCCTCCCCGGCCACCCCCAACGCCGCCTTCCTCACCGGAGGGCACCCCGAGGCTCGCCCACCTCACCGGAGTAGCCCCGACGCCGCGCCCCTCACCGAGGAGCCCCCGGGCACCCCCGACGCCGCGCGCGCGCCACACCGCCGTCGGCCGATTTTGCCTTCTCGGCCACCCCGCCGCCGCCTTCCTCACAGGAGGGCACCCCAACGCCCGCCCACCTCGCCGGAGTAGCCCCGACGCCACGCTCCTCAAAGAGGAGCCCCTGGCTGCCCCCGACGCCGCGCGCGCCACGCCGCCGCCGATTTCGCTTTCCCGGGCCACCCCAACCCGACGCCGCGCCTTCTTCCTCGCCGGAGGGCATCCCGACGCCCACCCACACCTCGCCGGAGTAGCCCCGATGACGCCGCGCCCGGCCAGGAGCCCCCATGCCTCGATCCAGCGCCGCTGTCCACCATCACCCGTCGCCAACACTCCATTAATTCTAAACCACCGGTATATATATATATATATATTATATTTATGAATTATATTGACGAAATGTGTATTAATGTATATATGTATGAAATTATATATGTATGAAATGTGTATATATATATATCAATTAATGTATATATGTGTATGAAATGTCTATGAAACCCTAATTGCATAATTATTGTTTTATAATTGTTTAGGCTCTCTATGGCCGACCCGAGAGACAATGACCTGGAGGCGAAAATGCTGTACAAATCATACGTCAAGAAGAACAAGACTCCAAATTGGAACGATAAGGGCCCAATCGCGAAGGCAAGGCCCTACTGGGAGAAATTTGTACAGTACAAGACATCAGAAGAGGGTGCAGAAAGGGCGAGAAGGAACCAAGAGAATTCCAGACAAAAGCAATACCACCATAACATGGGATCAGGTGGCTACGCGACTTCCGTTCCCAAGTGGCAAAAAATGGAAGTAGACCTTATTGCCAAGGGGGTCGTATCTGAATCAGCACCGTGGCCTAAACGCACAAAGCGTTGGTTTTTAGGTCATGGGGAAGGATTGGACCTAGTCACCGGGAAACTCATCCATGGCACAAAACTCGAAAGAGCAACAGAAAGGTTGATTCAAATTCTAAAAGCTAGAGATAGTGGACTATTTTGGCCCAACAGAGAGAAAGATGAACTGACATATTCCATCGGGACTGCTGAGCATTGTGGACGAACTAGAGGCAAAGGGGCCGTTCCGTGGGTGCAAGGTTTCTCTGAATGGATCGATTCGTACAGAAGCCGCCAGAGACGGAAGGATGAGGCGATAGAGAGGATCTGCATCTTGCAGCAATATGTTATTGAGTCACGGGAAGCGGTGCTTGAATCACAAAGGCGAGAAAAAGAAATGCAAGCGAAAATGCAAGAGGAAGTCGCAAGGCAAGTGCAAATACAATTGAGTTCTATATTTCTGTCAGAATCAAAGACGACCATTGGTTCCGTGGCGATGACGTTATGTACATTGAGTTTGCTGAATTACACCAACTAGTCCACCGAAACTCTCTCGACAAGACTCTCATCAGCTGCTATTGTATGTAAGTGATTCTTTCTACTAATTAATAATAAGTCGCTACGTACGTACATGTCTGTGTTTATTATCCTCACTCTATATATATGATGCAGGTTTGAGATGGGAGAGTGCAAAAAGAGAGGGTGTACTGATATTGGTTTCATTGATCCACATATCGTATTCAAAAACTCTAAACCCCAACCAACATGGAAAGCAGAAACGGAGGCCAATATCAAGATGTTCTTAGAGAAGCAACGTGACAAGAAAAGTATACTCTTCCCCTACAACTTCGGGTAAGTGTTCATAATGTCGACGATCGTGTATCCATATATATATGTTCACTGTACCTGTTAGCTAATTAATGAGTGTTAATGGACATGGCAGTGAGCACTGGATATTGATGGAACTCGATCTGGAGAAAGGTCTTCTAGGCATCTAGGACTCGATGAGAAAAGAGCAAAAAGAGTTCTAAGAGATGATAGATATTATTCAGAGGTAATTGCAGTCTCACTAGCAAAACTATTCTAGTCTCTCTGCATGCAAATTAATGGTCCAAATATTTTTTATGTTATTTGGTAGTTGTTGGGAAAAGGTCTGTCAGGAACAACATATGAAACACAAAGTGCCACTGAAAGTAGTGCTATACAAAGTAAGTACTATATACCTACCTTAGTTCAATTTCCCTATGCTCGGATGATGACGAATCTTTTTCTCGTAAAGTGGGTTCTGCTGCAGGCCCAGGGGACCAATCTCTGTGGATACTATGTTTGCGAGTTCATGAGAGTGTGCTAAAAAAGAACTAGTCTAGAGCAAAAAAGGGTAAGTGTACATATATATATATATATATATATATATATATATATATATATTCTTCATACATATATTTATATATATATATATATATATATATATTCATGATAGATACAATTTATTTATCATTATTCTTGATATATATATATATTAGTATATATATATATTAATATACTTTTTCTTTATCTCATATCTCAAATTGAAGACTCGTTGGTTGAAGGAAAAAACCCTGGACACACACCAGCTCAAAGCAATCCAAGAGACAATAGGTGGATTTCTGAATGATCAGGTCTTAACTCCCGGCGGCGAGTTTTACTATAACCCGAATATGTGATGATGAAAGCCAAATTTCATATTGATCCAAAGAACATGTGATGATGAAATGTACAATTAATGCAAACTTTACATGTGACGATGAAATGTAATATTATGTTTTAGTTTACTTTTACTTGTGTTGCTTGCGTGCATTGATCGAGCGAAAACTTTACAGTACGCGCGCGTATACGTATATTACTTTGCAGCGAATAATGCGTATTCGAAAACCAAATTAAAACAAAAAAGAATCATCAATTGAAATAAGCAGGAAAAAAGACCCTTTAGTCCCGGTTGGTAATACCAACAGGGAATAAAGGGGCCAGCTCAGGCGCTGGCGTGGCTACCTTTTTAGTCCCGGTTGGTATCACTAACCGGGACTAAAGGTCGACTTCTATTCCTGGCTACTAACCCTTTATTCCCGAACTCCTATTCCCGGCCGCGTAACCGGAAATAAAGGGGGTTGATAGCCGGGAATAGAAGCCCTTTTTTTACTAGTGTCCTGTGGCAAGTATTGAACGGGTCGTAGCTGCGTCCTGACGGGTCCTATAGGGTCGGACCTACGGCCGCTACACATCCCGATGAGGTAACCCATAAGTAAATAACACTAATCCAAACACACTTCGATCTACGTCTGTGAACTGAGGATATGGCCAATCAACAAACTGAGAACTAAGATAACTACAAAAGACGTGAAACAAGAACAACAGCCACACTCCGAGCTCGGACTGAGACCTGGCCCGCGCTCTTTCCTTCCCACCACCCCGTCGTGAAATATCCTGCCTACTTACATGGCGAAACCAACTGTGAAGTAGGCCCCGTGGTTATGGACGTTCTAGGACACATGGTTTCAAAGGCAGCCAATGAGGGACTCCTGTAGCCCCTCTCCAGGCGGGTTTTGCAGCATAGGATCTCTCTCTACGCCGATGATGTGGTGCTCTTCCTCAGGCCGGAAGCTGATGACATCAATCTGGTAATGGAAATTCTCAATCTTTTTGGTGATGCTTCGGGGCTTAAAACCAACCTTCAAAAGAGCAGTGCTTTACCCATAAGGTGTGGTGACGTGGAGCTGACCACCATCCAGAACCTGTTGCCTTGTGCGGTGTCCGAATTCCCTTGCAAATATTTAGGTTTACCCCTCTCCCTTAAGAAGCTCACTAAGGGGCAGATCTAGCTTATTATTGATAAGATTGCAGATTAGCTGCCAGGTTGGAAGGCGGACCTCATGACTAGGGCTAAAAGAAAAGTGCAGGTACAGTTTGTGCTCACTGCTATGCTAGTGTACCTTGTTATGGCCATAGACTTCCCTCCTTGGGCCATCAAAGCTGTGGACAAACTTAGACGGGGTTTCCTATGGAGGGGAAGAAAGGAAGCAAAAGGGGGTCATTGTCTTGTGGCATGGGGCAAGGTGAGCTGTCCACCGGAGCTTGGTGGTTTGGGGATCTTAGACCTGAAATATCTTGGATGGGCGCTGCGGATGCGCTGGGTTTGGCTTCAGAAAATGGAATCCCATAGGCCAAGGGCGAACTTTCCTATCCAGGTGCCTGGACAGGTACAAGCCTTCTTCAGATTAGCAGTTGTGTCTGAAGCTGGCAATGGGGCAAACACTCTTTTTTGGGCTAATAAATGGCTGAATGGACAATCAATTGCAGACCTAGCCCCTCATCTTCTTGCTGGAATACCAAAAAGGATAGTAAATAAACGCATAGTTGAAGAAGCTCTTACTGATCGTGCTTGGGTTCTGGATATCCGAGCTATCATGACAGTGGAAGTAACGGTGGAGTTCCTCAATCTCTGGGATCTCCTTTATGATTTTGAGCTACAGCCGGAGGTTAAAGACGCTCACATTTGGCGTCTTTCTTCTAGAGGTCAGTATTTGGCCAAATCAGCATATGAGGGTTTTTTTCATAGGATCCACTCTTTTTGGCCCATATGAGAGAATCTGGAAATCTTGGGCTCCACCCAAGTGTCGTTTCTTCATGTGGCTGGTCGCACATGACAGGTGTTGGACGACTGATCGGCTTGCAAGGCGGGGGCTGCCACATCCGGCACAATGCCCCCTCTGTGATCAAGAGGAGGAAACTGTTAACCATCTGCTGGTTTCTTGAGTCTTTGCTCAGCAATTTTGGTTCTATTTGCTCCAGCACTTTGGGATCCAACAATTTTGTCCACAACCTTCAGATTTGTCTTTTGATGTGTGGTGGGAAAATTCATGCAATGCTACTGTTGGGTTAACAAGGAAGGGGTTCAACTCTCTTGTGATCTTAGGAGCTTGAACCTTGTGGAACAACCGAAATAGGTGTGTTTTTGATAGAGCTACTCACAGCTTGGGTGGTGTTTTGGGTTTTGCTCTAGAAGAGAGTCGGCTTTGGGCTGTGGCGGGGGCTCGGGGGCTATCTTTCTTGGCTTCCCAGCCTCCGCCTCCCCCTGTAGCCCTGTAGTCTGGAGGACGTCTAGTCTTGGTCGCCTCTTTGTTTCCACAGGCGCGTTTGTACTTTTATTTTGGAGTGGTGTGGTGTGTGTTGTAACTGGGGTCTCTTCCCACTTTTTTCTTCTTCTTAATATAATGAAGCGTAGTTTTCCTGCGTTTTCGATAATAAAAAGTAGTGAATTAATAGTTATATCTTGGTCTATAACATGTCAGAAATGGAAATCTTTCTAATAATTCGAATGGAGACGAATATGATAGAGCCACTCCTTCAAAACTTCAGGCAAAGAATTAACAATTTTTGTGAGAAATATCTCGGGTTATCCATGCACACATGTAAACTTTGAAGGTCTGAAGTCCAACCATTGATGGACAAGACAGGGTGTGGTTTAGGTACACTTTCCACTTTGACCAAATATATGTAATAAAATATTAATATTTACGATGCATAGCAAGTATCATTAGATAAATTGTTGAATATATTTTCATCGTAAACTTATTTAGAGATATAAATATTGTTAATATTTTCTATAAATCTAGTCAAACTTAAGAAAGATTGAGCAGTACGAACCCCATAGCGACACGCTTTTAGGGACATAGGGAGTAGATGGATTGACCATCTTCGGGTGTGAAACATTGGTCTAAGGGCCCTTTCTTCACAACCAATTTACTACTTATTTGACTGTGTTTCTCCTGGTCTAGATATACGTACATGTAAATACATTAAGTGAAGAGTTGAAGTTATGAGGTGAAACTCTTCAAATGAGATGATGTTTTCCGTGATTTCGGTTGTCAAAACGCAACATTTTCAGGTGGCTAAAGTTTAGTCACCTAGTATTGCCCCCTTTTAGTCACTAAATTACTAAACATGGTGACTAAAAAAGTGACTTAACTGGTTTAGTCCCCTAGTCTCTTGGAGGTGACTAAAAGGGACTAAACCAGCCAATAGACACCCCCTGCCCCTCATTAATGCACAGACGGAGAGACAGAGAGAGAGAGTTAGAGGGAGGCCATTTCCTGAATCCAAACAGGTAGGGACTAAACTTTAGTCCCTGGACTAAATGGAACCAAACATGCCCTAAATTGGAGCTCTACCAAGATACATCAGCCATTGTAGTGTTAAGATTCGCTACATAAGCTCTCACGAATCAAAACAAGAGACACAAAACCACTTAGAGCAAGTTCAATAATAGAGCCAAGTCCTTGGCTGTAAATCAAGTTATAAGAGCCAAGTTATATAATAGTTGTCTCCTATTTATTTATAAAAATATTTTTATTATTATTATGTTGTATCATGTCTTGCATTTTTTCCTATTCATCCTCACGTACACTTCTATCTAAACCCACCAATGTTTATGCTTCCGTGTTCAACTTGGTGCTTGTATGAGAGCCCAAGCTATCTTCTCTCTCTATCTTTCTCTCTTCCATGTGAGCAAAAATATTAATTAACTTAGCTATAAATCAATTATTGGACTTGCTCTCAGGCTCACCATTCACCAACTAATACCGGAGCACATGCCAATTGTCCGACTCTTCTTATTACCCTGGCGCTGTCAAGTACGGAGTTTCTTGACCAAGAAAGAGTCTACTCGTCCCTGCACACTACTATTGTTGCTGGTGGTTATACTCATGCCCGTCGTTTTTTGTAGCACCCGGTTTTAAGAATAAAACCAGATACACACTATATGTGAGCCCAGGAAGTCAAATCTCACATATAGCTACAAATATGGGTAATATCAAAAGACAATGCTTAAATACATAACGTATTAGTATAAAGAATATAACCTCAGAGTATAGACCCCGGAAAGACAACTCCGATCTTTAGACGAAGACTCCAATCCACAGGGACAACTGACTGGTTGATCATAAGCCTAATTCCTCCAAACTCTAGCAATCTGGTACCCATCCAGGATTTTTATCCAAATAATTGAAAAATAAAGCAAGCGTAAGTACATGTCGTACTCAACAAATATAACATGGGGTTCATGAGGCTCAAAAGGCTGACACTGGTTTAACTGCGACTAGCTTTTAATAAGTCATGATTTTAGCATAGGAGTAGCAACAAGTTTATCTCAAGCCTATAAACACATGATCAGGTAAACATGGATAATGAATAGCATAAACAATTAACCATTCGTGAGCATCTTCATCATCAGTATCATCTATGTTCATCATCTATTCCGTAAGGGTTCCAAGGCCGCTCGTGACCGTGAGCACGACTGATATACCAGTTTTACACTCTGCAGAGGTTGTACACTTTCACTGTGAGTCATGATTTACCCTTTCACCCGAGGTGATCAGCCTCTTGACACACTACCAAGGAAGGTCGGCAGGGTTCACTATGAAGCCTTTCAAAGGTTCGTCTAACAAGTTAGGGCCATTAGATTCACTCAGCAAACAGATGTAGAGCCCCCTTCCCGATAGCACAATAACGTGCAGCCTATATACATGGGGACAGAGGCCGCACTATACCCGATTCGGCAAGGCATTCTTACGCCAATAAAGGTAACCTCTAACAAGCTAGAAAAGGTCCTCATACTGAGCTAAAGCCAGAGCCATGTAGCCCTCAAAATTGTTATGTAAGTCCTGGATGATCACTTACAGATGAGTCCTTAGGGAGAGGAATCTAGAGCACCATAAAACAGCCCAATGCTCTAGCCCCCTTGTTCCATGTTGCTAAAAAGCATCTTTTAGTGTTTATTGCATATACCATTAGTCAAGTTACAAGATCATGGTCTTTAATTGAGCGCTAGCATCATACTACCCAATGCAATAACCCAAAGGTGTCAAGATAAAAGATATCAAATATCTAGGATATCCTTATTGGTAACAAGGTAGACACATGCAATATGAATTAAGTGATTAATGTTGAATAGGCAACAAGGAAGATCCCATGCTATACTTGCCTTACAACACCGATCCTTCGGTAAGCTTTAATCTTCAACGTTCTTCTTCTTTTTTTTTTCTTGATCACCACGTATATCTCACCGACCGGATGAAATCATAAAGCACCACACAAGCATCCATACAATCATACATGAAGCAAACAATAGGACTAAATCAGAACAGTACACCAATCATAGAAAAATAAGTAAAAGAGTTTAAAACATGATTCTACGCATCGCTACGGACACACAGACGCGAAAGACACGCTAACCAGAACTACGGTTAAAAAGATACAACTACCGGGAGATTTGCATCACAAGAGTAAAGGCTACATGCTTGTTTTATTTTAAGTACAAACCATGTGAAGGATATTAATTTAGTCAATTTACATTTTAATTGAAGAGCCGAGTTTCTAATCATCTTTTATTTGCAAATATGTCTCATATCATTTAAGTCATTTAAACTTTACTTTGCAAAAGAAACAAACTTGTGAGAGCATCTATTCGAGTTTATATAATCGGGTTCAAACTAAGCACGTTATATTTATTTAATGAAACATAGTGAAGTTGGTATTAATCAAATCAACATTTATTTGTAAAACAATGATGCATAGAACCTATATTAATTTTAATTAGAAGCTACTTGCATAAACATTAATCATATTAACTTTTATAAAATTCACAAACATGTTACATGGTAAACATCGTAACTAACACGCGTAAAATTGAGACTAACGCAAAAAGAAACGACTTAAACAGAGGATTGAAAGTTCAGAGATCTACTATAGAAAGGATGCTTAGACTCAATGAGCAGTTCATGCAGGTAAGGGCTTACGTGTATTGTCCCGATTCTAAAATCTAGAAGTGAACAGAGAAAGATGGATTCCTGTGCAAGGGTGAGGTAAGTATGATATCAGCCATATATTTGATACTCCGTATATGGCAAGAGACTACAGGTGCAGATGGCTTGTTAATCATGGACGTATAGGTTCTGCACTCCAAGCCCGGCAAGACTATGCTTGCATGCTGCACCTGCACACGATGATGGTTCTGACTTTTGCATGCGGGTGATACATGGCTTAGAAATATAGACGCAGGAACAAGCAACGTTGACGTACTCTGTAGGTTTTCTCGGCATGCTGATCGTCTCCAACAAGAGAAGCCGCGCGTGCTAGTGCAGGCACAGGGACGGGGTGGTTGGCAAATAGAAATCTACGGCTGATGATGCTTCAAAGACATAAAAGAGATCAGGAGAGAGGAACATGCAGAGGGTCTCACCGGCGACAGAGAAGAGCAGAGCGGCAAAACTCAAAAAATGACCCTACGGTGCACGGTTTTCGATAGAGAAGACACGGGAGGATAGAGGCAGAGATGGCGAACTTACTGCGAAGGATTGCGGTGGCGCGGAGCTTGGCACAGCGGACGGCTCGTCGGCGGCACGGACAGCGCGGCGGCGACGACGATGGCGACGGCGAGAGGAGGAGAAAAATCTAATTTACTACGCAATGGATTTTTCAAACTAGGAGCTCCCAATACGTTAGTTTTGGTGTGCTTTGCCCAAAGGGTTGATTGATATATGTAGGAAGAAAAACTTCCCACATCCACGTCAACTAGCGATATGGTACTAATTGATGTTGCACCCTCCATATTTACTAATGGGCCTAGATAATCATTAAAGCCCATTAGTAAATAAATGCATGGGCCTTTAGGATTTATTAGGATTATTGCACATGGGCTTTGAGCATTAGGAAAATTGAGAGATTTATTATTTTCAGAATTAATTAATTTCGTGGATAAAATAATTCTAGAAAAGTCCAAAATTGATATTTAAGCCATGAAAAATACTCTGAGACATCTGAAAATTGGGGGGAAATTCACAGAGACACTTTGAAACATGATAAACTCAAATAAAGTATTTGGAGCTCATAAAAATAATGTTGGGAACTTGGAATATAAAGATTAAGGTGAAGGAGGTAGGAATTAAATTACAGAAAGAAGCTGGAAAATTTTTAAAGATAGATATTCGTCTCCTAAATGTTTAAAAAACACACATTTTGCACATAGAAACACGAGGTGCGACCGGCATGAATGCAACAAACATGTTTCTACCTTATGATAAATTTTAAATTAATGAAAATTTTATTTTCCTATGTTTTCATGTGCACAAAGATTCCAAATTAAATCATTTTAGCTCTATTTCTAGAAATTCAAATTTTATGGTGTTACAATTCTAACCCCCTTAAGATGAATCTCGTCCCCGAGATTCGGACGACCTCGACTCGGAAAGAGGAATACTTTGTCTTTGAATTCTTCTTTACTTCCTCATGTAGTTCCATCGTCTTGATAAGGATCCCACTTTACTTTGCATACATGTTGACCTTACTCCAAGTAACTTGTCAAACTAACTCCAAGATTTTTGACAAATGCTCCAAACAATACTCTCAGGTATCTCCAATCACTAGGCCACCTTTCCTATAATACTAATTCTCTTTCTTAAATATCCACCTTCCAACGAAGCCTGACGAATCTCTTAATTAGAAGAAAATTCTACCACCAACCTTCAAAACATTAACGATTCCAGTCAAGTTTCTCAAACTTGGAATACAATTCTTAGCCCTTGGTGTCACCTGAACCTTCTTAACACAACTCTCCATTGCTAAGGGCATCGGACATGACTGTGCTCCTCAAAGTGATAACACTTTCCAAGTCATAATCAATCTCATTCCAATCGAGGATATCATAAGCTCAAGACCAACATAGTGAAGATGTCCTATAGACTCTTATGATCCTCCTATATGTCACTTTTACTTCCAAAAGACAGTACTTCCATTCTCCACAATGGATAACTCCAGATAACACGTTAGGTAATTCAACTCACGCTTCCTTAGATGACTTAATGAACAAGGTATGACTTTTCTTCTCGTATAAGGACACATTCCACACCCTAACAAGGTGCATCATTGTAGATATGAAACTCTTGTCTGGATCTGGCAAAGCTAATGCTTAGGTTTTACTCCAACCTCTTCTTGGATTCCTTCAAACACTTAGCTGAGGTCTCTTGATCCAAACTACCTTGAAAACTTCTCTGGTAGCTCTACCAAGATCTTGATGAGCTTGGATAAACCTTCCTTAAACCTTTAATCAAACCTCATTGAGACTCTGAACTTCTTTCACATCTTTGGGTACCACCACGCTTCCGCTGCGCAAACTAGAATGTAGGGTACTTCATCTTGTAAATTCTTCAACTTGGCTACCCCCCTTAAGAAAAGATAAACTAGGGGACACAAGAAGGGTAGCTTGCATCTTCTTCCCGATGATCTAACTAGTATCACGATGTCCTGACATCCCAATGAGACTCTTGTGTATGGGCAAGAACAAGAAATCTAGAATTCCTCACGAGCAGAAAAATAGCAGCGGCGTAAAATGGCTGTAACTCTCATTCTGTTAATCCAATGATATTCTAGCTTATACCATTGGAAAGCTTATGAAATTCTCCACAATTTCATTACAAAACACTTTCCAAATTCTGCCATTAACTTGGTCGAAAACAGGGTACAACAGAAACTATTCCTGGTTCCAAACAGCACAGATGCATCAGCTTGTGATTTTTGTATCTCCATAATTAAAATAGCTATCAGGGTGATTCTAGCGCTCAGAGGAAGATATAGAAGTCTACTATTGTCCAGAATTTTCTCATGATTTTTGATCATCCGAAATCAGAATTATAAGCTGAAGAGTGTAGACTGCTCCGAAAAGACAGGATAGAGAAAACAGAAGAAAACCATAACCCAACTATTTATTTCACTAATCCTTATACCTTAGGCCTATAAACTAAATGAAATTGTGGGAATACCCAGCAAGATAATTGCAATCATTACAAAGATACAAAACAATCATAAGCATACTAACAATTCAACAAGCAATAAAGGTGCACACTCAATCATTGACTCAACTTACGATACTATCGTCCTCATTATACTAGGGATAATAATCCTAAGACTCGTCTTCAGATTACGCAAGAAGGTGGTGAGAGACAGTTCTAAAAGCATATCAAATCAAGGGGTAAAGATGAGAACAAAGACTTCAAAATAAGCATCAAGGAGGAGATAAATATCAAGGATAGATATATAGTAGAGAAGAAAATATCAAGATTTGTACAACAAGGATTTTATAGCAATTTCAAAACCTTAAGACGGCCAATTTCTAACTAGGCTTGTGTCCTACAATCAGCATTGCTCTGATACCACTCTGTAGCACCCGGTTTTAAGAACAAAACCAGATACACACCATATGTGAGCCTAGAAAGTCAAATCTCACATATAGCTACAAATAAGGGTAATATAAAAAGACAATGCTTAAATACATAACGTATTAGTATAAAGAATATAACCTCAGAGTATAGACCCCAGAAAGACAACTTCGATCTTCAGGCGAAGACTCCAATCCACAGGGACAACTGACTGGTTGATCACAAGCCAAATTCCCCCAAACTCTAGCAATCTGGTACCCATTCGGGATTTTTATCCAAATAATTGAAAAATAAAGCAAGCGTAAGTACATGTCGTACTCAACAAATATAACATGGGGTTCATGAGGCTCAAAAGGCTGACACTGGTTTAACTGCGATTAGCTTTTAATGAGTCATGATTTTAGCATAGGAGTAGCAACAAGTTTATCTCAAGCCCATAAACACATGATCAGGTAAACATGAATAATGAATAGCATAAACAATTAACCATTCGTGAGCATCTTCATCATCAGTATCATCTGTGTTCATCATCTATTCCGTAAGGGTTCCAAGGCCGCTCGTAACCATGAACATGGCTGATATACCAGTTTTACACTCTGCAGAGGTTGTACACTTTCACTGTGAGTCGTGATTTACCCTTTCGCCTGAGGTGATCAGCCTCTTGACCCACTACCAAGGAAGGTCAGCAGGTTCACTATGAAGCCTTTCAAAGGTTCGTCTAATAAGTTAGGGCTATTAGATTCACTCGGTAAATAGATGTAGAGCCCCCCTTCCCGATGGCACAATGACGTGCAGCTTATACACATGGGGACAGAGGTCGCACTATACCCGATTTGGCAAGCCATTCTTACACCAATAAAGGTAACCTCTAACAAGCTAGAAAAGGTCCTCATACTGAGCTAAAGCCAGAGCTATGTAGCCCTCAAAGTTGTACTGTAAGTCCCGGATGATCACTTACAGATGAGTCCTTAGGGAGAGGAATTGTCGATGTTTGAGCACCGATAGCCTACCATGGGGGTACCCGAGGCAGTATGTTTGGGCTTTAGCGTATGCTGAACTCGACGGTTAACGCAAGAGACAGCCGATTTATCCTAGTTCAGACCCTCGATCTTTGATCGAGTAATAGCCCTACGTCTAGTCGGCCTTAGCCTTTGCGTTAGATTAATTGTAAAGTGTCGTCCAGTTGTTCTCTGAACTCTCTCTAGGAACCATGCCCTCCTTTATATAGTCAGGAGGTCAGAATCCTAGTCGGTTTACAATGAGTTCCTAGTAGGATTTCAGAATAATACTACTACTAAGATTACATGGGAAGAATCCTAGTTAGACTAGATCTTCTCCCTTCCTTGCAGGGTATCCTATGGGTCCCGCATCGACAAGCCCCCGAGCACTTCATGGTTGAAATCTGGAAGCCTCGTCTTGTTCCTCTTGTCGAGTAGGAACAAGGGTCGTCTGAGTGCTTTCTTGAGTGAAACCATGTAGCGCTTCTTTGGATCTTCGAGTGGTGTGTGCTTTTTGAAAAAAGTTCATCCATTTGGGTGTAGCCCCCAAGCCTCTTGCTATTTGGAACAAGGAGCTGGAGGATCTTGTCTTAAAACTGCTCTGTTTCTTCATTGAAGGTAAAAAAGAACACGGATATGGCTCAGTCCGGGTTCTTTTTGTTGTAAGGTCTTGAAGTGGTCTGCCTTGAAGAAGTCTTTTCTGTGACGTGCGCTTTTTTGAAGAAAAAGTGCACCCACTGAGTGTAGCCCCCGAGCCTCTTGCTATTTGGAACAAAAAGTTGGAGGGTCCTAAATCTTTATGTTGTTTGAAAATTCCTATTCTGAAAAAGTCTTCTGAGTGATGTGTGCTTTTTTGAAGAAAAAGTGCACTCACTGAGTGTAGCCCCCGAGCCTCTTGCTATTTGGAACAAAAAGTTGGGGGGTCTTGAACCGCTGTCTTGAAGAATTTGAGTGATGTGCGCTTTTTGGAAGAAAAAAGTGCACTCACTGAGTGTAGCCCCCGAGCCTCTTGCTATTTGGAACAAAAAGTTGGAGGGTCTTGATTCTAGGTTGTTTGAAGAATTGAAAACCTTTCTTGTTGCAGTCCCCGAGCACATTTCCAGGTTCTTTTATTAAAAAAGAACTCAGATACAGGGTCTTTGCATATTCTCTGGTAGTTTGCTATTTGTCAGGTGTAGTTGCATGGTGGTAGTTGAGTATAAATGTTGTTTGTTCACGAGTTGCATAGTGTTGGTATATTCTTCCGAATATGCTCGTTTTCGAGTATTGTTCCTTCACTTCTGAGTCCTCCATTATTGAGTTCTGTTTTTTCACTGTGTCCTTTGTTAGGCTTGTTTCGTTGGTTCTCCTGGTCCATGTGCACCGCTCCTTCGGTCTATAAATACCCTCCTGGAGTGCTATTTTGATTCATTGAGCATTTTGTTGCTTGTTCTAAAGTCTCTGTAGTAATGAATATGGTAGTTTGTGAAGTAGAGCGGCCCCCAGGCGTATTTTGTAGTTCTTGTATATCTTGTCATAGCTGAAGGAAGTCTTGTGATAGGGATTAGAGGTAGACTAATCCCACAGCAGCAATGTACCAGGAGGTACGTGGTGGTAGTTGGAGGAAGTCTTGTGATGTGAGCTTCATTCCTTCATCTGGCAGTTCTGGGTTGATCCTCGTCACCTGCCCTAAGACTATCTGGTGTAGATCAACACCATATCCAGCATCACATCGGACATGGGTAGACAGATGCCTGCCGGCCTTCTCTGCTCCATGTTGTCCCACCGTGCTGCTGATTTCCACCTTGGATGCACTGCGTCCGTCCTTTGAAGAAAACAGTGTAGCCGAGTGCGGTTTGTTCTACCGAGTAGCAATTTGGAACACGTAGTCATTCTAGAGCCTAGCTGTGTCCGGGTTCCTCTTTGCTAGCTTGCTTGTCGTAGTACCGAGTTCGTTGGGTCTTGTAAGATGTGTAATCTTCTATTTTTTGAAACCATTTATAATGGAAAGAATCTTGTCTTCTGAGTTGTCCTTCTTTATTCTGTTGATGTCCCGGTTGTCTATGAGATTCCCGAGTTATTTCTATAAGATTCGGGTTGTTGTGTTCCTTGTGAAGTAACCCTTCATTGCTTCATGGTTGATGAGTTCTTTTTGTAGCAATATGATAACTCCGCCGTGGTGCTGGATGGATAAGTCTGAAATCTACCCGTTGAACTGTACCGTTGTGTGGATTTGTGCCATCCGTCATTTTAGCTGTGTCAGTAAATGGACCGTTGTGTCCTCATGCCGTGTTAAAACGGGCCTGGTGGGCCGCGCTTTTACTGGTGTAAAATCTATTTAAAGGCCTTTCTCGTCCTTTTCTTTGGTACCCTAAAACCCTAGCCTTCGAAACTCTGCCGTCGCCATTGCCGCTGTCATCTGAGCGCTACCGTCTGAGCCTTCTCGATTCTCAGTGCCCCATTGCTTTTGCTAGTATATGGGTAGGAAGAAGTCGGCGAGTAAGTCCTAGGCGACCTTTGTCAATGAGGAAGCATCGCTCTCCGTTATTGAAAATCAAGAATTCATGGCCATGAGGGCTGCTCAGAAGATCTGGCCGGCTCTGACCACGACTGAGGACCAGTTGCGTGAGCTCGTGAGTGATGGTCTACTCCAAAGCAAGGAGTTTGCTGATTGGAGAGCTCCAGGCAAGCATCGGGTCCCTACTCTAGGTCCTGGTGAGATTATTCTTTTCGTCTCCTTTATCCGTGCCGGACTCTGCCTTCCTGCTTCTGCTTTTCTTTACCGATTTCTCAACTATTTTGGGATTAGCCTAAATCATCTTGCTCCCAATGCTGTCCTTCATTTTTCTGTTTTCATTCATCTTTGCGAAACTTTCCTTGGAATTCCACCTTCTCTCTCTCTTTCGCTACTTCTTTCATCTGAAGCCACAACCTCGCTGCGATGACACCAATGTTCTTGGTGGCTGCGGGATTTAGTTTCGCCAGGGTCTTAAGAGCAAATTCTTTGACTATGACCTGGTTGATTCTGTGAGGGATTGGCGTGCCGACTGGTTTTATGCCACCAATTTGATTCCACCTCTTTCCGTTCATTCTGGATCTGGTCCCTTGGTTAATGACTGATGGGAAAAGAATCCTATGATAGCGGCTGAGGTCTAGGCAATCAAGCCGTTTCTTGAGAGGATTTGTACTCTAAAACAGCAAGGCTTGACCGGCTTTAGGATTATTTCTAGTTTTCTTCGCCGTCGAGTTCAACCTCTGAAGGAGCAAGAAAATTACGGTTTTGAGTACTCTGAGGTGGAGGCCCCTTCTCGTATGGTCCCTGCCCTTGAGTTGACTGATAAGGAGGTGCTCAAGCATCTTCAGAAGATGCTGAAAGGAGTAAGCGTTGTCCCGCTTGCTGTCCTTGAGTACAGTGCTAACAACCCGCCCCCTGCTGTGAGTTGTTCTTTTCTTATGTGGGTACTTTTGTGTGTCTTTTGTTGTATCCACTTTTTGCTTAATCTTCCTTGTCTTGTTGTTTTACTCTTTTATAGGAATTGGGGCATAATTTCACTGATCCGATTCCCCTTGATGATTGCCCTGCAAATGTGGAGGCTGGGGTAGTCTTGCTGGGGCATCCTTGACTAGTAAGTTTCTAACCACCACAATATTTCCTAGCGTTTCTTTCGCATTTTCTAACGTATATGAAGAGTATGTTCCTCACTCAGTTCCCTGAGCTCCTCATAGTGGTGGAAAAAGGGGACGGGTGGATTGTTCTTCCTCTGGTTTGCCTGCTTCCAAGAAATCTCGCCAGCCGAGTACTCATCCAGGTACTCTAGTTATAGGTAACGTGCTCCTAGGTGAGCATATAATCATGTTTTGTCTTTTTGTTGTTTGTTTGTGCCTTTGACCAAGTACTTCTTTTTCAAATGGCGCTGTGGCTGCCTTGTTGGAGATTGAGGAAGACGAGGCTGATGATGCGCCCCTTGTCATGCGTCGGTGAGTTGTTTCCTTACTTTTTTGTTTTTGAACACCTCTTTTTGTTCTGACTTTGGGCTTGTTGTCTTGTAGTAAGAGGTCATCGGGTTTGAGTTCTTCTAGGGCTCCAGTATCGGTCGCGCCGCTCCCGTCGCAGGGTGGTGGTGATGTTTTTGCTACTGTGGTCCCCCTGTGAGGTCTTCTTTTGGTTTTATGAAGAAGAAGATAACCGAGTGAGTGAATTTTGGTTTTATTTTTTTGCTTATGTTCTCCTTTTTTCTTATTCTTATTGGCGAGTTTCCTTGTCAACTTTCAGGCCTTTGTCTTCCTTGAACCCTCAGTCGACTTCTTGTCAGACCTCTGGTGCACCCTTGTGTACTGAGCCTCAGGACTCGGAATGCATGGTTGTCGAGGTGGCTATGAGGGAGACAGTGTACGCAGCCACGGATTTGCTGACTCCTGAGGTGACCGTGGCCATGGCGGTGGATCCATCTGAGGGGTTGGCCATGGCTTCCCAGTAGATTGCCCTAGCCGTGCCTTCTTTGCATTGGCCGGCTTCTCCCTCTCCTCTTCTTGCTTCTGGTGGTCTGCCTTTGGATGATGACGTGGTGCAGCAATTTGATGCCACTCATCGATTGTCAGAGCTGACCACCGCCTGGGGGACCTTGGCGACCTTTGCGACTTCTTTTGGGAAAAAAGCTCCAGGTAAGTTTTTCTGAAGTTCTTTCTTTGGATGTTCGTCTTTCTTCTGTCCTTATGTCTTGTTTTTCTCTCTCTTTTTGCTCAGTCTTTTTCTCATGATCATACCGGCTTCTTTTTCTCATCTGAAACTGAGAAAAAGTTGTCTTCTGAGGTGAGTGCCCTAAAGGTAGAGCTTGACTTCTGTTGGGCCAAGTTGGAGACCGAGCGTTAGACGCATCAGAAGGAGGAGAAGGCTCTCCGTGCCTGGGTGGTTGAGGCAGAAAAGCAGAGGGATGCAGCTGCCCAGGAGGCCTTGAAAAATGTGGAGGCCATGAAGAAAGAGTGCACTGGTATTGTGAGTTATTTTTCGTTTCCTTTTGTAATCTGATTTCCCTTTCTGCTGACTTCTTTCTTGGTGCTTGTTCTAGCTCTCCGAGTTGAAAAGCAGAAGCTCTTGGAGGGTATTGAGGAAATGAAGATAACTATTCGCAATAGTCACAACAGGGCTAAGGAGGTAATTACTCGTGCTGAAGAAGAACTCACGCTTGCCAAATTGATTAGGCGCGGAGCTAACAAATATCTTGTGTAGGTCCAAAAAACTATTGAAGACTTGACTGGCAAGTTGGCAATGGCTACTGAGAACTAGAATGCTTTGTGGAAGTCTTTTCGGTCAGTAGCCGACCTTCTCTGGACTCCAGCATATGATGGTCAATCTTGGGCTCAGTTTATTCCCCAAGTGCCGACTCATTTCTAGGAGTTTGTGAAGAGGTGCGCCCATCTGTGTACCAGGAATGTTCTCGCCCAGGTCCGGGTTCTTTCTCCAGAGTTTCCTTTGTCCAAGGTTGCTGATGAAGCCGAGAGTCAAGAATATCTGGATGCTATTAAGAAGGTGGAGCCTGAGGTCGAAGATTTAGCTAGGAGGATTGTTGATAATCTTAACATTGATATTTCTTCTCCTGATGATGATGCTTGATGTAATTGACCTTTGTACTCCAACCTTTGTAATGGGATATTAAACTTCTTTTTGAATGAAGATTTTTGTTGACGTCTTCTTTGTCTGGACGCCTTGTTTATTCTTTGAATGAGTTGTCCAAGTGATCAACATTTTTCCAGGTAGTCATTTGTCTGGCTTTCGTCTGTGCCGGGTGAACAATTTGGTATGTGTAGATCATTGTCTTGACAAACTTTCTTGTTTCGTCGAGTGCTTGTCTGGCTTTCGTCTGCGCCATGTAAACAACTCGGTATATGTGTTGACAAACTTTCTTGATCTTGTTGGTACTGGAAAGTCTTAGGACTAGCGGATGTTAGCTTATTAGCTACCCTCATCGACGGGTCAAGCATCTTTTGAGCTCTTTTGCTCTCGGTCGGAATGCTCATGCATACTATTAGCCATTTTGCTTTTTGGTTCGGGTGTTAGCTTATTAGCTACCCTCATCGGCAGGCTCAAGCATCTTTTCAGCTCTTTTGCTCTCGGCCGGTATGCTCAGGCATATTATTAGCCATGTTGCTTTTTGGTTTGGGTGTTAGCTTGTTAGCTACCCTCATCGGCGGACTCAAGCATCTTTTCAGCTTTTTTGCTCTCGGCCGGTATGCTCAGGCATATTATTAGCAGTGTTGCTTTTTGGTTCATGAAATCAACTCAGGGAAAGCCATAATAGGACATGTTGTCGATGAACACCATCTTTATTGATCTTGAATGAAAACCATAATAATACATGTGTTGTTAAGGAACATCATCTCTATTGATCTTGAATGTTGATCTCTTGTGGCTTGTATATATATTCTTCCTTGAGTTGTTTTCATGCATAGAATCTTCTTAGTTGGCTGATGTGCCATGTATTGTTGACTTCTTTTCCACTTCGGTTATCAGCTTGTACGTACCCAGTCTAGTGACTTTTGTGACAATAAAAGGACCTTCCCATGGACTGAGTAGTTTATGGCGTCCGCCAGTTTTTTGTATTCTTCTTAGTACTAAGTCTCCGATTTGGAGTGATCAAGGCTGGGTACTCTTGTTGTAGTGGCGTCTTAAACCTTGGAGGTATCTTGCTGATTGAAGGGTAGCATTTACTCTGACTTCTTCTGTACTATCGAGTTCTAATCTTTGGGTGTGTTATGCTTCTCCTTCATCATATTGTTCTATTCTTGGTGACGTCTAGATCAAGTCAGCAGGTAATACGACTTCTGATCCGTAAACCAGGAAGAAAGGTGAATATTCGGTGGCTTTGCTTACTTGAGTTCGTAGCCCCCATACTACTTTGGGTAATTCTTCAATCCATTTGGATCCATAGTCCACTAGTTCTTCATACAATCTTGGTTTTAATCCGGCTAGTATGAGTCCATTAGCCCTTTCTACCTGTCTGTTGGCTTCTGGATGTGCGACTGATGCGTAATCTATGCCGAAACCACAATCCTGTGCCCAACTTTGGAATTCTATAGCTGTGAAGTGAGAACCCAAATCTATGATGATTCGATTGGGCATGCTGAAGCATGCATAATGTCTTGGATGAACTCGACTGCTTTGGTTGCGCTGTATTTTGCGAGTGGTTTGTATTCAATCCACTTTGTGAACTTGTAAATTGCTATGAAGATGTACTCAAAGCCTCCCTTTGCTTTCTTGAGAGGTCCGACTTGATCCAGCTCCCAGCAGGAGAAAGGCCAAGCGGGTGGGATGTAGATGCGATTGTGAGCTGGTACATGAGCTTGTCTTGCGAACATCGGACAACCTTTGCATTTTCTGACGAGTTCTTCTGCGTCTTTCAAAGCGGCTGGTCAGTAGAATCTGGTGCGGAATGCTTTGCCGATCAGTGTTCTTGAGGCGGCATGATTTCCACAGCAACCTGAGTGTATTTTGTCTAGGATCTCTTTGCCCTCTTCAAATGAGACACATTTTAGGAGTACTCCTGATGATGCGGCTCTTCTATAGAGCTTGTCTCCCACTAGGACATAGTTCTTGCTTCTACGAACAACTCGGGTAGCTTCCTCTTTATCCGCTGGCAACTTATTCTCTTTGATGTAATCAATAAAAACCTGGGTCCATGAGGTGGTGATTACCAAAATCTGGGTGCCTTTAGCTGAGATTTTAGGGGTTATCTCACTGGGTTGTTTGATAGAGGGAGCTGATAACTCCTCTATGAATACACCAGGAGGGACCTTTGCCCTATCCGATCCAAGCTTGGCGAAGACGTCTGCCGCAATATTAGAATCATGCAGGACATGTAGAATTTCTAATCCTTGAAAATGTTTTTTGAGCTTTCGTATTTCAGCACAGTAAGCGCCCATGTTTTCTTTGGTGCAGTCCCAATCTTTGTTGACTTGATTGATGACGACTGCCGAATTGCCGTATATGAGTAAACGCTTGATTTCGAGGGTAATTGCCACTCGTAGCCCATGGATGAGGGCTTCGTATTCTGCTTCATTGTTTGTAGCTTGCCACAATATCTAGAGGACGTACTTGAGTTGTTTTCCGTCTAGAGAAATGAGGAGATCGCCTGCACCGGCTCTGCCTAGCTTGAGTGATCCATCAAAGCACATCTTCCAATGATCAAGGATGGTATTTGACATAGGTTGTTGAATTTCTATCCACTCGGCAACAAAATCAGCAAGGGCTTGAGATTTAATTGCCTTCCGTGGTGTGAAATTGATATTGAGAGCACCAAGTTCAACTGCCCACTTAGATATGCGCCCTGTTGCGTCTTTATTGTGTAGGATGTCTCTGAGTGCGAAATCTATGACCACAGTAATCTTGTGGCTTTCAAAATAGTGGTGAAGCTTGTGTGAACTGATCAGTAGGGCGTAGAGTAGTTTTTGCACATGTGGGTACCGGATTTTTGATTCTGACAGTACTTCACTGATGTAGTATACGGGGCATTGTACTTTATATATGCGCCCTTCTTCTTCTCTTTCCACGACTATTGCTGTGCTGATCACAGTAGAAGTAGCCGCAATATACAACATCATGTCTTCGTCTTTCCTTGGAGGTGTGAGGACGGGCGAGGAGGTGAGGTATTCTTTAAGTCTTTTGAAAGCTTCGTTGGCTTCTTTTGTCCACTCGAACTTGTCTGTCTTCTTTAGTAGTTTAAAGAAAGGTAGCCCTTTTTCGCCGAGTCTTGATATGAAATGATTGAGGGCCGCCATGCAGCCTGTTAGTTTCTATACATCTTTGACACTTTGAGGAGGGCCCATCTCTGTTATGGCTCGAATTTGCTTGGCGCTGGCTTCGATTCCCCGATGACTGACCAAGAATTTGAGTAGTTGTCCTGATGGAACTCCGAATACACACTTGTTTGGGTTCAATTTCCACCTCCACCTTTTTAGGTTTTCGAAGGTTTGCTTTAAGTCTTCAATTAGTGTATCCGGGTTCTTTGTTTTTACTACTATGTCATCCACATATGCTTCTACGTTTTCGCCGATCTGGTCACCAAGGCATGTTTGGATAGCTCTTTGGTAAGTGGCCCAGCGTTCTTGAGTCCAAACGACATGGTCTTGTAGCAGTAGGCACCGAAAGGAGTGATGAAGGATGTCTTGCTCTGGTCTTGTTCCTTTAATGCGATCTGGTGATATCCTGAATAGCAATCAAGAAAGGATAATAGGGCAGATCCTGCTGTTGAATCAATTATCTGATCAATGCGTGGTAGTCCGAATGGATCTTTCGGGCAGTGCTTGTTGAGATCTGTGTAGTCAACGCACATGCGCCACACTTCCATGTTCTTTTTCTATACTAGGACTGGGTTTGCTAGCCAATCTGGATAGAGGATTTCTCTGATGAATCCTGCTGCCATTAGCTTTGTGATTTCTTTTTTAATTGCTGCCTTCTTGTCGAGTGAAAACTGTCATAGCCGTTGCTTCACAGGCCTAGAGCCTTCGTTGACATCGATTCTGTGCTCAGCCAACTCCCTTGGGACACCTGGCATGTCAGCTGGCTTCCAGACGAAGATATCTTTGTTGTCCCGAAGAAAGTTGGTGAGCGCGAGTTCCTGTTTTGCCGAGAGGTGGGCACTGATGGTTGCCGTTTTGGAGGGATCACCAGTGCCCAAGTCGATTTGCTTGACGTCGGCTTCTTTTGGTGGTGCGAGGATGCTGGGCTTTTTAGCCGGTATCTCTAGTTCTTCTGGGCTTATTTCTACGGCAATAGTAGCTATCTCTTTTCTTCCATTGGTGGTTTGTGCTTTTGCTGCCATTTGGATTGCCTGAACGTCGCAGTCAAAAGCGCGCTTCAAATCACTCCGCAGAGAAAGAACACCATTAGGCCCTGGCATCTTAAGCAATAGGTATGGGTAATGTGGTATTGCCATGAATTTTGCTAGTGCTGGGCGCCCGAGGATTGCATGATATGATGAATCGAAGTCTGCAACTTCAAATTTGATGAACTCTGTATGGTAGTTTGAGGGAGTTCCAAAAGTATCCGGTAGATTGATTTGCCCAAGTGGCATGGCCGCCTTGCCAGGTACTATCCCATAAAAAGGGGTGCTGGTTGGTGTAATCATCCCGATGAGTTGTAGTCCCATCTTCCTTAGTGTTTTTGAAAATATGATGTTGAGTCCGGCTCCCCCATCGATTAATACTTTTGTGACAGTCATACTAGCGATAGTTGGATCTAGAACCAATGGGAAATGACATGCGTTTCCTACGCTAGTCCATTGGTCTTCTCTTGAAAACTGGATTGGATACTATGACCAATTGAGATATCTTGGAGTAGCCGGTTCCGCTGCCATGATGGTTCATAGAGCTAGCTTTTCTTGATGTTTGCTTCTAGAATCTGGGGCCCCAGCGAAGATTACTGCTACTGTCCCTCTGGATTTTTGGAATCCCTTGTCTTCATGGTTGTCTTCATCTTTTTTCTGATTTTCTTCTTTATTGTTCCCCTTACTATTTTTTCTCGTGTATCGATCTTTGAAGGTGTAGCACTCTCCGATTGTATGGTTTGATTTAGGGTGCCAGATGCACTGCATGTTTTCAATGTCGTCATACTTCCTGGGTTTGGAAAACTTCCTCGCTTTATCAGCTGTCGCTACGGTGTTGTCTGGTCCACGCTTTCATTCCTGATGTCTGTTGTTTCGATGATTTCGCTTGTCCGGGTTGTCTTGGTTGTTTCTATCCGGGAACCTTTCTCGTGTCTTCTCCTCTGCAGTAATCATTCTTTCCACTATGTGTCTGAATTCTTCATTGTTTCTTGGGTTTTCTTTGCAGAAGTCTTGAAACTGCCACCTAGCCATGATTCCGTGAGAGAAAGCTTCGATTACTTCTTGTTCAGTGATGTCATGTACTTGAGCTTGTAGTTCGCCAAATCGTCGATAGTAATTTCTGAGACTTTCACCTCCTTTTTGCTTGAGTCCTTTTAACTCTACGTGGGTGATGGGGTGTGTAATGATACCTTCAAAATTTTCACAGAAAGATCTTTGCAAGTCTTCCCAATTTCTGATCGACCCTGGATTCAATTTGTCGAACCATTGGAGGGGCATGGTTTCTAGGGCCATTGGGAAGAATAAGGTCTTGATGTCGTCATCTCCTCCGGCTAGTTCGATTGATTGCGAGTAGATCCTGAGCCATTGCCTTGGTTCGGTCTTGCCATTATACTTAGAGTGGTTGGACGGCTTGAACTTGTGAGGTAGTCATATTGAAGCGAGTCTGTTCGCAAAATAGGAGAATCTATAGTGTGCTCCGGCTTCTTTGTATTCTAATTCGCCACCTCCTTCTAGCCAACTGTCGTCTTGTTGAGAGTAGTTCTACGTGGCTGTCTGAATGGGTACTTTGCTTCTGATTTTTCTTGGTTGTTCGACTTGGTAGTTTTGACTATGGTCTCTTCTACTTTCCCCGTTGTGACTTCCACTTGGACCAAGTCTCTCGAAAGCGGACTTCCTTTGATTTTGATCTTCTTATGCATGAGATGTCGATCTGGCAGGTAGTTTTGAATGGGTTCTTCCGTCGTGGGTCCTTAGGGCTGTTGACCGGAGATAGTCCTAGAGTTGTTCCTGTTTTTCACTGGGATGTGAGATTGCTCTGAGTTCTTCTAGTGCTTCTTGGATCCTGTCGTAGGGTGTATTTGTCGTGTGTCTTTCTTCGACTTCTTGTTCTGATTTTCTTCTATCGTACTCAGCTAGATCTGACTCATATCTGATCCATGCTTCCTTGCGCTGCCTAGCACGGCGTTGGCGTCCTTGTTTCAATTTGTTTTTTCTTTCTTTGGCTTGCTTTTGATTTTTGGTCTCACCATCGTGCCCTTGGATAAAGGGTGATATGTTGGACTCAGATTCATCCGATGACCTGATGTCAGGTGCTTCTAGGGGGCCAATGGTGATCGAGGACGGCGAATCATGAATACTTCTCGTGCGTGAGTTGTTCTGTCATCGGTGTTAGTTTCCGTGCTATTAGAGTTGTTGATAACTTCAGTAGAGGCTTCAAGGTCACAGATCAAGTCTCCTTCTTGGTAGGGTAAAGCTGTTGTCGTTGTTGTGTCAACTAGCCGGGTACTGCTATCTTTAGGAACAGAACCTGGCCAGTGGATGATGCAGTCTTGAGATGTTACGGTTAGTACGAGGCCTTCCTGAGCTCCCGTCAGTGGTATTCCAAGCACTGGATTAAGAGATCTTTCGAGTTGTGCATGATAAGATGTTGCCATGTTGTGGAGACCGAACGGAAAAGGACCCGTCTTCTTTAAAGTACTCCGAGTGTACTCCGAGTTGTATTCTTGATAGGCCAAGGCCGCATTCTTAAGCCCCATCGAAAAAGAACTCAGTTTCTTGGAAGAAATTGGGTAAGACTCCATTTCGGATGCGGAACCTAAGTTTGAGTCGGATGCGCAAAGTCATGAAATCTGAGTTGGATCGGACATCGCGAGCTGCGCGAATCTTCCAGCAAGTTGATCTGTCGTAGTCGTCGAAATAGAATGGTCTTTACGGTGATTCGAATCTTCGAGGAGACGGCTTTGGAGCTTGCCATCGCTGCCTGCCTCGCAGATCCATGAACCGAAGATGAAGGTTGACCCCTTCAAAACAATCATGTTATCGAGGTCTGTCGAGCTCTCGGATGCAAAGTCGCCGAAAGCCCCTACTTGGCATGCCAGCTGTCGATGTTTAACCACCGATAGCCTGCCACGGGGGTACCCGGGGCAGTATGTTCGGGCTTTAGCGTATGCTGAACTCGATGGTTAACGCAAGAGACAGCCGATTCATCCTGGTTCAGACCCTCGATCTTTGATCGAGTAATAGCCCTACATCCAGTCGGCCTTAGCCTTTGCGCTAGATTTGTTGTAATGTGTCGTCCTTTTGTTCTCTGAACTCTCTCTAGGAACCCTGCTCTCCTTTATATAGTCAGGAGGTCAAAATCCTAGTCGGTTTACAATGAGAGTTCCTAGTAGGATTATAGAATAATACTACTACTAAGATTACATGGGAAGAATCCTAGTTAGACTAGATCTTCTTCCTTCCTTGTGGGGTATCCTGTGGGTCCCATATCGACAGGAATCTAGAGCACCATAAAACAGCCCAATGCTCTAGCCCCCTTGTTCCCTAGATCTTGGACTGCCGGCCTCGCCTGATGCAGTGGGTACCGGGTACATAGACCCGACAGTCCTAGTGTCGCATGTGCTGCCGGTGGTGGACGGCTCCCCAAATTACGGCGGCATCATGCTGTGGAACTATTACTACGACGACAGCACTAGTTACTCTCTCTCTTCAAATATTAATATTTTGATCAAAATATCTGGCTTTGATCGAAATATGGCTTGCTGAATCTTGGCTGAAACTGGCTGAAAAACACTGTTCTAGCTGAATTGTTATGAGAGAAAAACACGGTTCCAATTAAAAAAAAGAAGCCGAATAAACCGGTTTCTAGGTGAGCCGAACTGGAAGCAACTATAGTTTTCTATGTGCAGTGTCTACATGACTGTGACACATATGGAGCAATGTAGGTCTGGACGATTGACCAACAAAGTGGGTTTGTGCATTTGATCTGTTCAATTACTGACTAAATGTACATATCGGTGATAAAAAATTATTTATTGATAATTTACTTCTCATTTTCCACTAAAGATCCAATAATTAGCCTTTTTTAAAGAACGATAACTGATAATTTGATCGATCTATTTGTTAACTCAGCTGTCACAGCGGATCCACCAAATGGCTCGCCAATTCCAGGGGGGGCCGGCATTGCATCGCTGCCGAACAACTCACCAGTTACACCGAATATTGGCCCATCACATAACAACAGGATCAGAATATGTAAGAATCCCTGGCCTATTTATGTTCTTTGATTAAGATTTTTTTTGTTAAGACCAGCAGGAAATACACTTAGGAACATCTTATATATCATACTCATAAAGTCTTGAAAGGAACAAATAACATCGAACGCATGTGTTTTATTTGAGTTCTGGGCTTAGAGTTTCTCCTTTTAGAACAACCGATAGTTCTCTGGCTTTTTAGATAATGGAACGACGTTCTAACCTGTATATCATTTGACAATATACACAGCTGTTCAAATACAAACCACGAGCTCTTAGGCTCATACCAAACACTAGCAGAGAAACGGGCTGTACTCCCGGTTCTTAACCCCCTTCAGTCCCGATTTTGGAACCGGAAGCACGAATCCAGGACTAAAGGACCCCTCCTTTAGTCCCGGTTTCGCGCCCGGGACTAAAGGTGGATCACCTTTAGTTCCGGTTGGTAATACCAACCAGGGCTAAAGAGGCCTCCCGGCCTGGCCACGTGGGCCAGCCCTTTAGTCCCGGTTGGTATAACCAACAGGGACTAAATGTTTTATTTTTTTTATTTTTTTGTTTCTATTTTCAATTGATGATTCGTTTTGGTTTTCGAATAGGTTTTCAAATACGCATTTTACGCTGCTAATAATATACGTATTCTACACATTTATAATGTTCGAACATTTTGTACAAACTAAAGTATGAAACTAACGTATATATTACATGCATATACACATATCGTTATTTTATGTCCATATAATATATATATATATATATATATATATATATATATATATATATATATATATATATATATATTACAAATAAAGCTTGCATTGTATATTCTATCATATCCTTGGGATAACAAATTCACTCCATCTGGTTTGGCTTCCATGTTTCGTTCACGTCATTGTAGAACTCGCCGGCTGGTTTTAAGACATAGTCATTAAGAAATCCTGCTATGGTCTCTTAAATTGCTTTCGGTTGGTCACGCCGTATAACTTTTTCCTTCAACCATAGTCTTCGATAAAAGTTAAAGGAAAAGTATTAATATATATATATATATATATATATATATATATATATATATATATATATATATATATATATATATATATATATATATATTGGTCACGTGATTACTTATATATATATATATATATATATATATATGAGCAATAAAAGAAATTGTGAATATATGAATATATTTATATAACGTACTTTGAGGTTCTCTTTAGGAGTTCTTTTTGAGTACGCCATGATGAACTCGTAAACATAGTATCCGCAGTAGTTGTTCTCCTGTTCTTGCCTCAGAACCCACTTTTACGAGAAAAAAGATCCGGTGAATTGAAAGCATGCATTGTGTTAATTGAATTATATATATATATATATATATATATATATATATATATATATATATATATATATATATATATATATATATATATATATGTAGCTAGTACTTACTTTGTGTGCGATTATATCCAGTGGTGCTTTGTAATGTTTCATGTGATGTTTTTTAATGAAACTTTTCCAAACACTGCGTCCAATAAAATAAAAAATTATTTTGGCCTTTAATAATTGTTGCAGTTAAGAGATCGGGATATATATAGTTGCTAGAGAGACCAAATTACTCTTGGATAATATCTATCATGTTTTGGTACTCTGTTTGCTCTTTTCTTAACGAGTCTAAGATCCTCAATCGACTATTGGCCATATCGATGACCATCAATATCCCGTGATTGCTGCATATGTTTTTATACACAAATATGATCGACTTTAACTAGAGTCAACATATGTATATATGGGAGATAGCTTAGCTAGTAAGCAAATAATTGAACAAATGTCCATATGATCGACACTCACTTGAAGTTGTAGGGGAAGAGTATGTCCTTGTTTTGTTGGTTCACTAAGAATCTCATGAGATTTTTCTCGAGTTCAGCTTTCCATCAAGGCGGGGGATCAGGGTGTTTGAATACGACATTTGGATCAACGAAACCAACATCATTATCCTATCTCTTTCTGAGTTCTGTCATCTCATATCTGCATATATAAAAATATAGTATGAGGATATATAATTTATATATATACACTTTAATAGTAGAAAATAATCACACTTACAGACAATAGCAGCTAATGAGACTTTTGTCGAGAGAGTCCAGGTGGCATAGTTGGTGTAATTCTCCAAACTCGACATATATAACGTCATCGCCATGGAAGTAATGTTGGTTTCTAATTCTGACAGAAACAATGTTCTCTCCCCATTTGCACGCCGCCATGTACCACTTGTTTAGCAGATACAATTGCGTACCCAGTTCACCTAAGGCCTCAGGGTTGTATAGACTCTTTCCATGTTCAAATTTCTTCTAAGGATCCACTTTCGGAGCAGATGGTCCTTCGGCGAGCACTTGGGCAAGGTCCAAACCAGTATCCTCGTAAAACCGAACCAGTTCCTCAAAATCGACGTCCGGTAAGTCTACGTTTGAACCATATTCATTACGAATGACAAGAGGGGGGACTGATTGTTGCGATTGTTGTCCGAGTTGTGCAACACCTTTCCTTGCTCTAGTCTTTTTCTGCGCCGCCTCAAATGACTTGGTGAGAGAGCGGTCGTAGTCCTATTTTGGCCGGGTCTTTTGAGATTCCCGCTTTTTCTGGTCCACCTTCTTTCTTAGAAGATCTAGAGCTAGGCAGAAGTACGGTTTCTTTGGGTTCTCCCTCACTTCTCGTTGCTTTCTTACGTTTTCAAAGAAACTTTTCACATCTTTTTGTACTGCATCCTTTAATTCCTTTTCACTCTTCTCGTAAGACAGTTTTTGGGGGAATAACTGGATTAGAGGAGGCTTTCTTCTTTGCCGGCTGGTGGGCCAACGGCTTCGTTTGCGGGGCGGACCTCTTAGGAGCTGGCTGCTTCTTGATCATCAAGGGAGGCGGGGCAGCCATTGGAGACATCCTTGGAGGCGTTGCAGACCTCCTTGGAGGTGGCGGCGGTGGAGACCTCCTTGGAGGCGTTGGAGACCTCCTTGGAGGTGACGACGGTGGCGGTGTTGCATAATCATTGCCCGGAGCACTATGATGATCTGGAGATTGAATAATTAGACTTAGGTTGGCGGAGGCCCTGCTGTGTGATTACAAAAAAGAATAATTAGGTATAAGAAATTGTTATTATTAATCATGCATGTCAATAGAAAATTTGTGAAAAAATTGTTTCATTCACTTTTGTCCGCACCTATTGTCTGGCAGTTGAGGAAGCGACGGTGGACTAGAGACCCCGGGAATAATGATGTAGCGCTTGCGCCATAGTATGAATGTCTTCTCTGCTTCTCCTAGAGTCTTCTCCCCATCACCTCCTTGAATGTCAAGAGGCAGATCACTAAAACCTTTGTTAACTCTATCCACTAAGACGCTAACATATCCAGGTGGTATTATTGCCCCATGGATTCTTGGTGTCTTGGTAGGATCTGGAGGAAAAAAAACACCGAGAGCCACCATGATTGTGGCATTCTCTTTTGGAATATGTAGCTCACATGATGTAAACGGTGCAGTGATGTCATCCACGGGAAAACGTAGCATTGCGTCATCTTGATTTGGCAACTCCGTGGAAGCGCAACTGCTTTTCAACTGATCAGGGGGGCTAATATTAATGTTGATTCCTGGATCTGATGCCTGCCTTTGGGCACTCATTGCTATTTGCACTTGCTTTATGATTTCGTCCTGCATTCTAGCTTGCATGTCTTTTTCGTGCTCCTGTGCTTGAAGCAACGCCTCCCGTGACTCACAAACCAATTCCTCCAACCTGCTGATCCGCGCTGCATCCTCATCCTTCCTTCTCTGCTGGCTTCTATAGGTATCTCTGTCGTTAGAGAAACCATGCTCCCAAGAAATGTTTCGTCCTAAACCTCTCGTTCGGCCACTGTGTTCAGCGGTCCCGAGGGCATATGTCAGTTCATCCTTCTCTCTATTGGGCCTGAACGCACCAATAGTTTTAGCTTGTAGAGCATAAGAAAATCTTTGTGTTGCTCTTTCAAGTTTTGGGCCATGAACCATCTTCTCGGTCTCTAGGTCTAGTCTTCCCCCATGAGCAAAAAACCAATTCTTCGTGCGTTTGGGCCAATTGAGTGATTCTGGTGTGATACCCTTAGCAAGAATGTCCACTTCCATTTTTTCCCACTTGGGAATGGCAGTCGCGTAGCCACCTGATCCCATGCCATGGTGGTATACCTTCTATCGGCATTGTCTTGGTTCCTTCTCACCCGTTCCTCACCCTCTTCCGATGTCTTGTACTGTACAAAATCATTCCAATAGGGCCTCAACTTCGCGAGCGGGCCACTAGTATTGAAATTGGGCGTTAGGTTCTTCTTGATGTATTTCGTGTACAGGGATTTCTTCCAAGTCTGAAATTGTTTGGCCATCTTCTTCATAGCCCACTTTCGAACTAGTTCCTTCAATTCATCATCGTTGATAGCATCATAATCATCTGCTTGGAATGTGAAATGTTGAAGGATATCATCCCAAATTAAATTCTTATCAAGATCAGAGACAAAACTAACATGAGGCTCGTTGATCTTTTGCTTCCATTCACGGGCACTGATCGGAAGTCTGTCCCTTACAAGGCACCCACAGTGTTGCACGAATTTCTTTACATGTGGACCAAGTGGTTCGCCTGTCTCGATATTGAATTCTAATATTATGTAGCGCCCCTCCAATGGCTTTTTCGGGCCTCGATTTTTTTGCTTTTCGCCGTTGTGGTCGTCGATCCAGAGGGCTACGTATAAAAACAAATAAATCAATATTATGTGTACACATAATAGATGATAGATGTTCAAATATATATATATAAGAGTAAAATACACCGGAGGTACATTAACTTTCGGTGAAGTGTCATCTAGGTCCATCAACTTTGAAACTGCATGTTTGGGTCCATTAACTTTCATTTTGTGTCATCTAGGTCCATCAACTTTGACTCATGCATTTTTGGTCCATGACCTTTTAAAATGGTTCACTGCAGGTCCACGCATGCATGCATGCACGTTGACTTTTTACGTCGGTGGAGCCATGCCTGCACTCGCCGCCGTCGCTCGTCTACCGGGCATGCATGCGTGTTTTCCTGCTCGAATCATGACAGGGCCGCTTAGCCGGGCCGAAATGCACTAACCCTACCGTATAGGACCATGCATTAACGAACACCATCGTCTATCCAACATACCATGAAAATGGAAGCTCCGACCCTACCATGGCTCATCTGCAGCATAGCACTCTCCACCTGCGTCCTCTACAAACTGCTTGTTTCCACCAAAAAATGAGCCGAAGAGGAGGATCTCCGGCAAGGCAGCACGGCGGCCGCCGAGCCCCGCGGCGCTGCCATTTCTCGGCAACATACACAACCTCAACGGCGAGCTGCATCAGGTGCTCTCCCGGCTCGCGGAGACGCACGGCCCCGTCATGTCCCTGCGGCTCGGCAGCAGCACCCACGTCGTCGTGGCCTCCACCGCCGCGGCCGCGCGCGACGTGCTACACAGGTACGACCACCTCCTGGCGGGGCGGTCGGTCACTGACGCCGCGCGCGCGCTGGGGAACCACGAGCGCTCCATCCTGTGGCTCCTCAGCACCAGCCCGCTCTGGAGGTGGCTCCGTGCCATGGGGGAGGAGAAGGTTCACGAGCTCGTCCGCTGCCTCAGCCGCCGCGCCGGGCGTGTGGCGCGTGTTGTTCTCGGGAGTGCTCAACCTCGTGTCCAACGTGCTCTTCTCTGAGGACATAGTGGACCTGAGCTCCGACCGTGTGCAGGAGCTGGAGATGCTGGTCAGGAACACCGTGGAGGAAGTCATGAAGCCCAACCTGTTGGACCTCTTCCCTGCACTCTCCGTGCTCGACTTGCAGGGCCGCCGCCGGCGCACCGCCGAGCACATCAGGAAGTTCTACGACTTCTTTGACCCTATCATCGGTCGCCGTCTGAGCACAGGCGACGGCGATAGGAAAAATGATTTCCTGGATGTGTTGCTTCAGCTTCACTCGGCGGATCAACTCAGCCTTGAAATGATCAAATCTTTTCTTTTGGTACGTGAGCAATCAGCTCGCTTGGAATTAATACTCTCAACTAATCAGCCAGGAGCATTTATTTTACTTTTCCATCCACGCGCAGGATCTCTTCGCCGCCGGGACGGACACAAACACGATCTCGGTGGAGTGGACGATAGCCGAGCTGCTCCGGCACCCGACCGTGACGGCCAAGGTCCGTGAAGAGCTGCGGGACGCGCTGGTCTCCAAGCCTCACCCGAACGAGTCGGACATCGACAGGCTGCCGTACCTCCGAGCCGTAGTGATGGAGTACATGCGCCTGCACCCGCCGAGCCCGCTGCTGATGCCGCACGAGGCCATGGTCGACGGCGCGGAGGTGGGCGGCTTCGCGGTGCCCGCCGGCACCAAGGTGATCATCAATCTATGGGTGATCATGCGCGACCCAGGGGCGTGGCCACGGCCCGAGGAGTTCGTGCCGGAGCAGTTTGTGGGCACAGACGTGGACTTCCATAGCAAGGATGGGCGGCTGGAGTTCATGCCGTTCAGGGCCGGGCGGAGGGAGTGCCCGGGCCTGCCCATGGCGACAAGGGTGGTGACGCTGCTCCTGGCCTCTATGCTGCACGCCTTCGAGTGGAGGCTACCCGAGGGGATGCAGCCGGCCGACGTGGACGTCACGGACCGGTTCAGCGCTTAGCATGGTCACGCCGCTCAAGGCCGTGCAAGCACTAACCCTGTCATGATTCGAGCAGGAAAACACGCATGCATGCCCGGTAGACGAGCGACGGCGGTGAGTGCAGGCATGGCTCCACCGACGTAAAAAGTCAACGTGCGTGCATGCATGCGTGGACCTGCAGTGAACCATTTTAAAAGGTCATGGACCAAAAATGCATGAGTCAAAGTTGATGGACCTAGATGACACAAAACGAAAGTTAATGGACCCAAACATGCAGTTTCAAAGTTGATGGATCTAGATGACACTTCACCGAAAGTTAATGGACCTCCGGTGTATTTTACTCTATATATAAATATATATACCTCGCCAGTATTTTCTTGCACAATATTTTTTTGGTTATCTTCAAGAGCCAGGTATTGACTCCCATCATCTACATCCTCCTGGTCACCATCGGCAAATGGAGTGCCGGTGTTGATAATATTCATCATTTCTTCATCCATGCTGTCTCTCGGGGTAGCCATCTAGCTTATACACCACCAGATATATCTATAAAAAATAAAAACTATATCTATAAAATAAACTCCTGTAGGACGTGCCACCTCAAGGATAGTAACATTTGTAAAAATCATTTCTATATCTGTACTAGTGATAGAATCTAGCATAAGCCTTATTTAAGTGCCTAGCTTGTTTGAAGGGGAAATCTTAACTGACAAAGTTTAAAGGTTTCCAGAGCATTTAACACTACTCTGCTTGCCGAGAAGGTTGCTAGTGTTGTGTTGTTGGCATTTTTCATGGCCGTGGCCATGGTCATTGTGTTCTCGTCTTTTACTGTGGCAGGTAAGTAATTCACATGATATTTCCGTAGGTTAACAGAAGAATGGGAGTGTACACACATAATAATCATTTATCGTTTATATTTATATATATATACTACGTTTGGGTACGGTGATTGACAGACTACTGCGACGATATCGGGACGTGTGAATAAATAACCATCCGTACAAGTTGACCTTGATTACGTGATCATCTCGGTGAGCATTTCTCCCCCGGACGGCACCGTACTTGGCCACGGAAGAGCTCCGATTCTACGAGGAAGGGAACACGGTCTTCCATGACTATTGCCGCTCTCCCACGTAGAATCAAAGCTCCTCCTTGACGTCCGTTACCGCTCGGCAGAGAACATGCTCGCTGAGATGAAGACGGTCCTCAAGTTCAACTAGTACGGATTTTCTACAATTTTCTAACTAGTCGTCATAAGCTACCGCGCAAAAAGGAGGAAACGATGAGACATCGGGCTGCGCCCGTGCTCCACTGAGCTCGATGGCTCAGCGCAGAATTGCATTACAAGATTGCCGGCACGAGGGCTCAGCACACGCATCCATCCGATTACAAAAGGTTGGAGCAATTAATCCATCATAAACGGATTATATATGGTGGCGGCGGTGGCTCACATCCAAGGTGTCAAACGTGAGGTCCAGCTCCTGCAGCCAAAAAACATGTTAGAGACTTAGACTTTACTAAAAAACATGTTACAGAAATATGCACCAATTGCAAAGGCTAGAAAATAATTATCTATTTTTCTAATGCAAGCTAGAAGTGCATGCATAATTTTGTTTCAAAATAAATCCAAGAGATCGTTTAGGTTGCCATTTCATTCTAAGACTGACTCCAACGGCGCATCCAATCCATGACCCAAATGCAAAATCGGTCGCCCACAGTGTTTTGCCTTCAAAAACATCGCTCCAACGGATGACCCAATCACCTGACCCATTTTGGGTACGAGGCTTGCCGAGCTGCAAATGTGCGTCGTCGAGAGAGAGGAACGCCAAATCTCTGGCGGCGTCGTAGTGGTGGGCCCGTAGGAGTGGGGCGCGGCGAGGCGCAGCGAGGCGGACCGCTATGGGGAGCCACTGCGGTGAGGAGCCGACGCGGTGAGGTCCGCCTCGAGGCGCTGCCGACGGGTACCGCGTTGAGGAAGGGAGCGGCGTGGCCGTCGGGGAGCGGGGATCCAGGGTTGAGCCGTCGAGCACGATTCCAACAACAGCGCATGAGCGGCGAGCCTCGCGCTCGTCCATGGCATCCGTCTCCATGGCGCCGCGCGCCCCGCTCCCGGCGGGTGGCGTCCTCCTCGTCATCCGCGTGGCAGGTGGATCCGAACTCTAGCGGCAGCCGCTTCTTCGCCCGGTGGTGCCTCCGTGTCGTCCGCCGCCTCGCCGGCATGGCCCTATCGTGGCGCGCTCCGCTGGTCTGCTGCTCCGCGTGTAGCTCCGATGCGGACACCGATGATGAGCGGGGAGGTGATGGATGGGGATGAAGAGCGGAAGGTTGGGGAAGAATAGGGAAAGTGGGGCTGGATGAGGTGGAAGCGGCACGGGGGAGAGAGATTGAGGAGAGAGGATGGGATTTTGGGGTGGCTGTTGGAGAACGTGAGGTTTGGATGCTCAGATCTTTTTACTGTGCATGACCCAAACTGCACAATGGGTGTCTGATTTGGGTTGTGTTGTTGGAGATAGTCTAAGGGCATGTTCGATTCCTAGGGTTCTGAGGTCAGGAACTGTTCCGTCTAGGAACACTTATCTAATTTATATACACTGCTCTCAACCAGGATCTATTCCTACCTAGAACCACCCTAAACGAACGAGCCCTAAGTGATTTCTAAGCCATTTCATTCTAAGTGATTTCTAAGCATTTCATTCGATGAGCTCTCAAATAATTCTAAGTGATTTCTAAGCATTTCATTGAACAAATAATTCTAGCGTTGTTTAGGTTGCCTTGTTTGACGGTTCATTCATGATCGATTCATGCTACTGATAGGCACATACAAGAGATCAAATGAGCCCTAGCTAGTCGTCACCTTCCAAACACAGACAATTGATGTCAAGCCACAAGAAATCAAAATGAGCAACACAGACCCAATTGATGGCTCGGGGCTCCTCCTCCACTGCGGAGTTGCTCAGTCCGGTGAGGCAGCACGCGCGGGGAAGGCTCGGGCAAACTCCGGTGAGACAGCGTGGGGAAGCCTCGGGCGTGCTCAGGTGAGGCAGCGCGTGGGGAAGGCTCGAGTGAGCTCCGGTGAGGCAGCGTGCGCGGGGAAGGCTCGGACGAGCTCCGGTGAGGCAGCGCTGGGAAGGCTCGGGCGTGCTCTGGTGAGCATGAGCGAGGTGGGCCAGGGACGAGGACGTCGCGCGCTCCAGTAAGGACGAGCGAGGCGTGCTGGCCGACCAAAGAAGAGTGCGCGTGGGGCCGGTGACAGCGTGCGCGTGTGAGGCGAGTCTAGGGTGGCCTGGGGGCGGCGGCGCTGCTAGATCGATCTGGTGGAGAAGATGAGGCGTGGCGGAGACATGGAGGATTTATAAAGGGATACCTTTAGTCCCGGTTGCAGCTACCAACCAGGACTAAAGATCCTTTAGTCCCGGGTGATGGTTAGAACCGGGACTAAAGGTCTGATCTTTAGTCCTAGGTGTAGCCACTGCCCGGGAGTAAAGGGCATTTTAGGCCCGGGAGTAAAGGTGGTCTGCAGTTGGCTTTCTCCAGTTTCTATAAGTTTTTTCCTTTTTTTTATATTTCTTTTATATAAATATGCATAGAGTTATTAATTGCCTAATAAATAAAATATTATCCAAAAAAATTATAAAAAAAATTCCTGGACTTGGTTTTGCATTATTATACACAACAAAAAATTGTAACCTAAACTCTTTTGTTTTACTGTATAAATATTTGACATAGTGTAAATAATAATTACAATTTGCACCATGCAAAAATATACTACTTAATTAAAATCATTAAAACTATTGCTTTTCGATAGAAAATTAGTTTTCACATCTTATTAACGTTGATCATTTGGTTTTTCATCACACATTCTTCACGAGAAATCCACCGTCTAGCAGAAAATTCATTTAAATCGTAGAAAATATGAAAACACGACAAAAAAATCTGAAGTCACAATTATTACATAATAGGTCTAATACATCACTATATATATCAAGCGGGCACAGTAGTGAACTTCTTCTTAACGTATATCCCTTGGTTATGATCGCGCCGTAACCATAGAGTGTCCTCATCATTTAGCTGGATGCTTGGGTCTTTGTTCGCTGTGAAGGGTGGAATTCGGTCATCCTTTTTATAATCTTCTGATATGTCTGACTTGTCTTCAATTCCGGCGATGTTTCTTTTCCCTGAAAGAAATATGTGGTGCTTTGGCTCATTGATTGGGTCGTTGTTGTTTTTCCCTCTCTTTGGTTTTTTAGACATGTCCTTGACATAGAACACCTGATTCATATCCTTGGCAAGGACGAACGGTTCATCTTTGTACCCAATATTATTGAGGTCCATGGTTGTCATTCCATACTGGTTGTCGACTGCTACCCCGCCTCCAGTCGCCTTTACCCATTAGCACTTGAACAAAGGTACCTTAAAAGTAGGTGCATAGTTTAGTTCCCATATCTCCTCTATGCGGCCATAATATGTTTACTTATTTCCATTAGGGTCGGTGGCATCTATGCGGATACCACTGTTTTGGTTGGTGCTCCTTTTATCTTGGGCTACTGTGTAAAATGTATTCCCACTTATCTCGTACCCTTTGTATGTGAGGATATGCCACGATGGCTGCCTAGCCAACAAATACAGTTGCTCATCAATAATCTCATCACGCTGACATTCTTTTCACAACCAGTCGCTGAAAGTTTCCATGTGCTGACGTGTAATCCAAGCTTCAGACTTCCCTGAAAACTCGGATCAGAGCAACTCTTTATGTGTCTCGATATACGGATCCACCAAGGAGGAGTTTTGCAGAACTGTGTAGTGTGCTTTATTAAAATAATTATCCTGCGTACCAATATATGTTTTCTTCCCTAGTGTCCCCTTTCCACTTAGTCTCCCCTCGTGTTGCGATTTAGGAACACCAATCGGGTCAAGGTCAGGAATAAAGTCAACACAAAACTCAATGACCTCCTCTGTTCCATAGCCCTTGGCGATGCTTCCTTCTGGCCGAGCATGGTTGTGAACATATTTCTTTAGGACTCCCATGAACCACTCAAAGGGGAACATGTTGTTTAGGAACACAGGACCGAGAATGCTAATCTCCTTGACCAGGTGAACTAGGAGGTTTGTCATGATATTAAAGAAGGAAGGAGGGAACACCAACTCAAAGCTGACAAGAATTGAACCACATCATTCTGTAGTTTAGTTAGATCCATTGGATCGATTGCCTTATGAGAAATTGCATTGAGGAATGCACATAGCTTCACGGTGGCTAGACGTACATTTGGAGGTAGAATTCCTCTTAATGCAACTGGAAGCAATTGCGTCATGAGCACATGGCAGTCATGGGACTTTAAGTTTAGGAATTTCTTCTCTGGCACATTTATTATACCCTTTATATTCAAGGAGAATCCAGATGGTACCTTGATGCTTGCTAGGCATTCAAACATGCTTTCCTTCTCTTCTTTGCTAAGAGTGTAGCTGGCAGGACTTAAGTAATGGCATCCATCATCTGTCTTCTCTGGATGTAGGTCATGTCATTCTTTCAAACATCGCAGGTCCTGTCGTGTCTCAAGTGTGTCCTTAGGTTTCCCATACACACCCATGAAGCCTAGCAGGTTCACACAAAGATTCTTCGTCAGGTGCATCATGTCGATCACGCTACAGACCTCTAGGACTTGCCAATAGGGTAGCTCCCAAAATATAGACTTCTTCTTCCACATGGGTGCATGACCGTCGACATCGTTCAGAACAGGTTTACTGCCATGTGCCTTTCCAAATACTACTTTCACATCCTTGACCATATTGAGTACATCCTCACCAGTTAGGTTGCCCGGCTTGGACTGGTGGTCTGCCTTACCTTTAAAATGCTTGCCTTTCTTTCTTAGGGGGTGATTCGTAGTAAGAAATCAACGATGGCCAAGGTACACGACCTTTCGACATTTTTTCAAGAATATACCTTTAATATCATCGAAACAGTACATGCATGCATTATATCCCTTGTTTGATTGTCCTGAAAGATTACTTAGAGCAGGCCAATTATTGATTCTTATGAACAACAATGCTCACAAGTCAAAGTGCTCTTGTTTGTGCTCATCCCACACACGTACACCTGGTCTGTTGCACAAAAGTAGAAGTTCTTCAACTAGTGGCCTCAGGTACACATTGATGTTGTTGCTAGGTTGCCTTGGGCCTTGGATGAGCACTGGCATCATAATAAACTTACGCTTCATGCATAACCAGGGAGGTAGGTTGTAGATACATAGAGTAACGGGCCAAGTGCTATGACTACTACTCTGCTCCCTGAAAGGATTCATACCATCCGTACTTAAAGCAAACCTTAAGTTTCTTGCATCATTTGCAAACTCTGGGAATTCTCTATCGATTGCTCTCCACTGGGACCCATCAGCAGGGTGTCTCAACATATTGTCTACCTTACAGTCTTTTTTGTGCCATTGCAATAACTTTGCATGGTCTTTGTTTCTGAACAGACGTTTCAAGCATGGTATTATTAGAGCATACCACATAATTTTGGTAGGGATTTTCTTCGTGAGACGTTCGCCCTCAACATCACCAGGGTCATCTCGCCTGATCTTATACCGCGATGCATGACATACTGGGCATGCATCTAACTTCTCGTACTCCTCGCCATGGTAGAGGATGTAGTCATTAGGACATGCATGTATCTTCTAGATTTCTAATCCCAAAGGGCAGACTACCTGTTTTGCTTCGTACGTAGTGACGGGCAAATCGTTATCCTTCGAAAGTATCTTCTTTTGGATTTTTCAGTAACTCCCCAAATCTCTTGTCAGATACACCATTCTTTGCCTTCCATTGCAGCAATTCCAGTGTGGTACCCAACTTTTTCTGTCCCGCATCACAAGTTGGGTATAGCAATTTCTTGTGATCCTCTAGCATGCGCTCGAACTTGATCTTCTCCTTTTCACTTTTGCATTCTCTTTGTGCATCATGAATGGCCTAACCAAGATCATCAGCGGGCTCATCTTCTGCCACTACCTCTTCTTTAGCTTCCCCCATTGCAGTATCATTGAAGGCACCATATTTAGCAATAATGTCATCATCGTCCCATTGTTCTTCTTCACCTTCTTCCATTACAACCCTGGTTTCTCCATGTTTCGTCCAACAAATATAGTTTGGCATAAAACCCGACTTCAACAAGTGTGAATGAAGACTCCTTGAGCTAGCATATTCCTTCAAATTCTTACATATGGCACATGGGCAGCACATGAAATCATCACGTTTGTTTGCCTCGGCCACACGTAAGAAAGAATGCACGCCCTCAATGAACTCTTGGGAGCGGCGATCAGCATTGTACATCCAATGCCGGCTCATCTGCATTACATGACATACATACCATATTAAAACCTAGAACATAATTAGTTAATTATACGACATGCATGCCACCACACAAGGTATTAATTTATGAAAGTCTCGCTACAATGTAGATAATCCCAACTACCACTAAAAAAGCTAAAGCTAAAATACACTTCAGCAGCATAAGGATTTCGCGACCAATCCCAACTAAAATAGACAGATCATGCGTTTGTTCAACATCTATGGGCTTCTTCCGCAGGATCACTGCCTCATTAGCTGTTGTAGCCGCCTATGCAAGAGAGTTTTGCACGTGTTCAACATACTCTTTCTCCTAGTACCGGCCTGAACATCTAGTGCCATCCCACTGAAATTAAAACAAAAAATTAGAACTTTAATTACAATCATCATGAAAATAAGTATAAATTAACCATAATCATCAAATGCGACAAAATAACTCACATTGCGATCCGGACACTTGTAGAAGATACGGCCCTTGTTGGGACACTCCTTCCTCACCCGGTACTCCATCACAATCTTCTCCTCATACTTGCCGTATGCAATGAGAGGAAGGTCCGGCCTTAGTCGCTTTGTAACCCGATGAGAGGCCAAGGACCCAGAAACAGTTGCCATCTACTCTCTATACTCATTTTTAATATAATATAATTTTCTCATTTTATAAACAAATAAAATTAAAAAAAACTCTAAAATCATCTATATCTCTAAAGCATGAAGTGTGCTATGCATGCTAGAAATGAAAGCTCAATACTAGTTTTGAATAACTACTTTAACCTTCCTTCATCCAAATACGCAAACTTTAAAGTGATTTTGAGCTTAAATGGCTTACAAGTAAAAAAATCTACCATAGAAAAACCACATATATCTAGTCCACAAAATGAAATAAGCTACTAATAAAATATGAGAGTATAAAGTTGGTAACCTTTGAACCGAAGAATCAATGGAGGAATGGAAGAAATCTTGTGATACACCGGTGATGAGGAAGAAGAGAGGCCGGCGATGAAGCAAGAACACTGAGCTCGAAGTGGCTCGGGCTCGGGGAGAAACAAGGGGTATATTGGAGGGGACCTTTAGTCCCGGTTGTAGACAGAAACCGGGACTAAAGGTCCCTTCCTAGTCCCGGACGGAGTCTCCAGAGCCGGGAGTAGACTTTTACTCCCGGTTGGAGGGACCAACCGGGAGTAAAAGTTAACCTTTAGTCCCGGTTGGTAGCTCCAACCGGGACTAAAGGTCTCCTCCAACAAAAGCCTGGTGCAGTAGCCGTTGGGCAGGGACCTTTAGTCCCGGTTGGAGCTACAAACCGGGACTAAAGGTCACTCTAGTCCCGGGCGCGAAAAATACCGGGACTAAATCCAAATTTTGAGCTGGATCAAAGGTCGTTTCTCTACTAGTGAAAACACATCGGAGAGATAAGATAATAAAACCGAAAGTCTAGATAACTGAATAGAAAGGTGGCTAAGCTCGATATCTTCCATCCGAACTTAGGGAAGACCTCGGTCATCACCGTATCCAAAAGTCTGCGACCAACTTTCATGTTCTTTCTTGTTTCTTCCTCCTTATGTAGCAGTTACCACGTTTGAACCAGTAGGTTGTCCTAAAAATGACCTGCATAGGTGCTGGATTTCTTGTTATTGAATACTATCATTTCTGTTCAACCAAATTGGCCAACATAGAGCTGCAACACCCACTAAACTCTTATTCTTATGTTTTGATGGAATACCATAAAGCCATGAACGAAACATATAAGGAAAGCTAACCAGTGAATTCCAAAGGTGATATAAGTGGTATTCCAAATAAATCTTGCGGAATGACAATTAGAAAATAAATGTTGTGTAGTCTGATAGTCTCTAACGAACTACACCAGCAACATTTAGGATCGCGTTGCCAGTTTCTTTTTGCAAGATTATCTTTCATAAGAGTAATACCTTTGTTAAGATACCATAAAAAGATTTAATTTTTAGTGGTATTCTGATCTTCCAAACTGGGCACTTAGTAGGAAGTACTCCACACTGTATCATAGAAGTGTACATAGAGCGTACCGAGAAAATACCACTGTTGTGTAAGGTCCAAATAAAAATATCTTGGTCATTAGATAGGTTAACAAATGCTACTTTTGACACAATATCATACGATGCAGTCAAGTTACTATCCACAAAGCCCTTCGGAATGAAATATTCAATGGTCTGGTATTTAGTACATGTGCAACCGTTGCATCCTTTTCCCTCACAAATATTGTATAGAGATGGGTAATCAATTTTGAGAGGTTTGTCACCAACCCATGTGTCTTCCCAAAACCGGACTTTAGTACCACTATGGGTTTAGAAAGATCCTCTTGCCAAGAATTGGTCTTTGACTTTCATAAGTTAAGATTTATTTGACAAGATATTTTCTTCTTAGGAGGTCTTTCCATGTTCCTTCCTTATTGATAAGTTTAAACAACCATTTACTCAAGATACACTTATTTTGAATATCTAGGTTTTGGATGCCTAACCCACCAAAATCCTTGGGTGCGCACAATATGTTCCACTTAATGAGTCTATATTTTTTCTTGTGTTCATCATCATTTTGCCCAAAGAATCGAGAGCAATATATAGTAGTCTAATTTTTGAAGGACTTCTCTAGGGACCTCAAAGAAGGAAAGCATATACATGGATAATGTCGTCAACACTGAGTTGATCAAAGCAAGCCATCCTCCTACTGAGAGGAGTTTTCCTTTCCAACTACACATCTTATTCTGAAACCTCTCAATCATAATCTAATCAGAATTGTAAAATTTTCTATGGTGCATAGGGATGCCTAGGTATTTAAAAGGAGTGCTCCCTGAGGTTCAACCAAAAAGGCGTGCTTACTCCTCAACATTATCATTAGCTTTATCATAGCATAAAAGCTCACTTATGTGGAAATTAATCTTTAACCCAAATAATTGCTTAATTGTACTTAACACTAGTTTAAGTTGTTTGGCCTAGTTTAAATCATGTTCAATAAAGAGGATAGTGTCATCAGGGTACTAGAAAATGGATAGTCCATTGTCTACCAGATGGGGGATAACTCCCTCAAAACTTCCGTTCTCCTTAGCCCTTTCAATAAGGATAGCCAACATATATATGAGCTACAAAATTTAAAAGGATAGGAGGGGGGGGGGGGGGGAATCCTTGATGGAGACCTTTTTTGGACTGAAAATAGTGACACATCTCATCATTCACTTTAATTCTACACTTCCCCTCTGCATATTTGATTGATCCATTTACATCATACCAAATTTAAACCCTTTCATCCTCATCGTTAGATGAAAGAAAGACAAATTGACTTCATCTTACGCCTTATGAAAATCTAGCTTTGAAATGACTCCATCTAACTAGCACGACGGTTCATTTTTTTAAATAATGTTTTGGGCATTTTGCAACATAATTTCACATAGATAGTTTTGTTTAATGTCTATTTTCAGTTATTATAGCGGGCACCTCAGGCCTCTCTGGTTTGTGTGTAATCGTTCTCATGGTGTTCATGTGCTATAAGAGATGTTATGGCATGATACTAAGCAAGAGAGGGCCAAGAAATTCACCAAGGCTTGAATCTTTTTTGCGGAAGCAAGGAACTTTACACCCAAAAGGTTACACTTATTCGGAAGTGAAAAGAATGACCAAGTCTTTTGCTCACAAGCTTGGCCAAGGTGGCTATGGTCCTGTTTACAGAGGCAACATGCCTGATGGTCGTGATATAGCTGTTAAGATGCTGAAGGGCACTGAGGGCGATGGTGAGGAATTCATGAACGAGGTGGCCAGTATTAGCAGAACATCTCATGTCAACATCGTTACTCTGGTAGGATATTGCCTTCAAGGATCAAAACGAGCTCTCCTCTATGAGTACATGCCCAATGGTTCCCTTGAGAGGTACACTTTTGGTAGCAATTCTACTGAAGGGGAAGACAGTATAAGCTGGGATAAACTGTTCGACATTGTCAAAGGAATTGCACGAGGATTGGAGTACCTCCATGCGGGCTGTAACACCCGCATTGTGCATTTCGATATCAAACCACACAACATTCTATTAGATCAGGACTTCTGTCCAAAGATATCAGATTTTGGATTAGCTAAGCTGGGCCGACAAAAGGAGAGTAGAATCTCCATTGCTGGGGCAAGAGGCACTATAGGGTACATAGCCCCTGAAGTATTCTCAAGAAACTACGGACCAGTGGGCAGCAATGCTGATGTGTATAGTTATGGCATGCTTGTCCTTGAGATGGTCAGAGCAAGGAAGAAAATCGATGGTAGTACAGATGACAACAGCAACAAGTATTTTCCACAATGGTTGTATGAAAACTTGGATCATTTCTGTGGCCTCACAACCAGCGAGATCAGCAGCAGCAACACCACGGAAGTGCTCGTGAGGAAGATGATCATAGTTGGCTTGTGGTGCATACAGTCCAAACCAGCCGATCGGCCTTCCATGGGCGAAGTCCTTGAAATGTTGGACAGCAACGACGCTGATAATCTGCAGTTGCCACCTAAGGCCTTTTGGACCGGTTATTAGGGCACTCACAATACAAGAAACTATTAATAGTTTCTATAGCATAGGACATCGTACCAAGAAACCATCCTTCCTAGTGCAAGGTTTTCTACAGCATAGGACATAAATAGTGATAGAAACCATGTTTGATCTCCCAATGTGGTTACGAGTTGTTTCTTGTCCATTGATATCCGTGAAGAAATAGTTTCTTAGTTAGACCTGGTTTCTTGGATTTTATCTCTCTCCTCATTAAATCACTTGTCACATCAGCACATTACCAACGTGGCAGTATAATTAATATCTATAGAAGCTATCACAATTTTTGCATTGTGAGTGCCCTTAAACCCAACTTGTAAACTTTGCACCCTTTTTTATGACACCGTGACGCATTGTTTCAGTGAGTACTTACTATGTACTATTGATTCGAGTTCATTCACTCCACAACATCTTTTGCTCTTTCAAAGATGAAAACTGAAATTTAATTCCCTGTAATGTAAAAACACACAAAAAAGGAACTGCCATAAATTCCTCTTGTAGGGGCTATAGCCCCTCTAGTTTTTTAAGAAAAAGAACTGCCAGAGTGCAGTCCACCAGCAATGTCCAAGACTCGAAGTTGAACCACTGATCACTAGAAGTAATATCTTAATCCTTCTGTTCTAAATTTTAAGTCAACTTGACTTTTCTAGATAAAAACATGTAGAGATAGTGTATATCAAAATACATAATAAAAATTAAGAAAAGACAAAACAAATTACAATTTAGAATGAAGAGACTGTATTGTTGCTTTTAAACACGCTATAATAGACAAAACTCTCTCTGTCCAAGGAAAAAAATACAATTCTAGCACAGTATCATGTTTTATTAGATCACGTTTGATCAATTATATAAATAAAAAGTATCAATGTTTATAATATCAAATAAATGCCATTAGATTAATTATAAAATATATTTTTCATAAAAAAATAATTTGGAGCCATAAATATAAATACTATTTACTACAAACTTGGTCAAATGATAGAGGGAGTAGTAATGTAATGTTTGTAATCATCCATTTCATAAAAAAATGTTTGTAATCATTCAAAACTCTTGTCAACCAGGCCCAACTCTCTGCCACCTGCCACCCCCCTGCTTGCTGCTGCCTGGCCCGGTCAGGCACCGGCGGGCCAGCGCGGCCACCCCGCTGTGATATCAGCAAATATGGAAGAAAAGAAACTCTTTGGTCTTTAATATTACTAGTGGATAGGCACGTGCGACATGCACGTGTCCATATAAATGTTCATTCGTAAAGGAGTAATTAGAGTGAAAATTTTGAGAAATAATAATACACATTCTAGAGAATTCACAACATCTTTCTCCAATTATAATTCTTATTTAAATGTGTCAAAATTCTCAAACACCAAATGTTCTGATTCCAAATCGCTTCCTTTTACGCACGCCAGCGATTAAGATCCTGAATGGCCATGCCGGCAAGGCCAATTTGTCCAGCGCTCCACCTGTGTGCCGGTCGTGGCGCCATTGCGGCGCCGGCACCGGCGCCCTCCATGCTCTTCGCAGCATCACCAGAGCCTTTACTCGTTTACTGTGAAATGATGAAGCTCATCGTTCATATGAAAATAATCATGGGCTCATAGACAGGATTTGACCATAATCTCCATCGCTGTGTTGCTTCCTCCAGTCTAGCACCAAAACGTATATTCTTCTCTGCCAGTTGTTCTGATGCTTGCTCCGAATCACGACGATAGTAGTTGGCCTTCCCATCATTGACCATTAGTTGTTGCACAATCTACAAAATAGATAAGGGCTAATAGGTTTATTTGCGTTTTCGCACAGAACGGGAGCTCTCTGCACTGGGTACGCCCTAAATTAGCACAATACTATACTGACAAAGTCTATGATATTGACATGGTTCCCTGGTAGCATGACCGGAATAAAAAAATGAGTCCCTTTGCTTGGCAATGCAACAGATCCATCTAGCAAACATGTTGTGCTGCAAAAGAGGAAAAAAATCTTAATGCAGTTCAAATTACACGGTCAAACCGGGAAAAAAGACTATTAATACAACATCAATAAAAAAATAAGAGGCAAAAAGAGAAAGAAATCAAGAAGTGCTCAAACTCTAATGTCAGCGTGCTCAATTTCATGAAGTTAATCTCTGTAATGTAGATATGTACAGACCAAAAGTGAAGGTACTAAACCATCATTTAGTAAGATGGGGTTGAAATTATTTCCAGTCACACCAAGCTCTTTGGGTGTTCCAACAGACTGTACATAATAGAAAATTAAACTGTGCACTGAAAATTGGGAGCAACTGAGAGGAAACAATTGTAGCTCTTCACACTACGTAGAAAACGATTTTTAGCAACGGATCGATTTTTTTGTAGGGGCGGTTGGTGATGGAGCCGCCCCTACAGTGGCGTGCTCGGGTGCCCAGACACCAACCGCCCCTACAAATGGAACAACAGGGGCAGCTGGTGTTACGAGCCGCCCCTACAAATAGGGTCTGATTTGTAGGGGCGGCTCAATCACCAGCCGCCCCTGGAAATTCTATTTGTAGGGGCAGCTGGTGATTGAGCCGCCCCTATAAATAGCTCCTATTTATAGGGGCGGCTCAATCACCAGCCGCCCCTACAAATGGCCCCCATATAAAACTGAGGCAGCACCTTCTTCCTCCTCGGGTCACTCACTCCAACCCGTGAAAGAAAGGTGGGGAGGCCTTGGGCACCTCCCAAAAATTGCTCTACTAAGGGGGGAAGGTTTTGGTCTCAAATCCTTTGGTGGAGAGGTTGTAGAAGGTAAGAAAATGCTATTCCACACTTTTTTTTGAAGTTTTAATGGTTGATTAGTGAATAATTAGAGTTTTGTTTTTCTCTCTCTTCTATGGTGCTTGAGCTATTTATGAGCAAATTAGACCCAACTTTTAAATGTACTAGGGTAAATTAGGGAGGGGAACAAGACCATACCCTTATTTGGTCCATGTTTCTTGATTTTAGTGAACCATTAGTTAGTTTTATGGATGTTTCATGTGCATGTGATCTAGATCTAGGGTTTGGTTTTTTTATTAATTTCGTTTTTGTAAATTTATGTTTGATAAAATTGGACTAGGGTTTGTACGAAAGATATTGGGTAAAGTATAATTATTGCTAATTGTTGTCTTTGAAATTGTTTATTGTAATCAATAAATATGTATTTTAATTATTTATGGATAAATGGGCCATTAATTAATTTTCCTCTACCATGGTGTGTTTGTATGCTTCATGTAATTATATTAGATTTATATTCATATATATCTGAGGTATATACAATTATTCTCAAATAATTATTACTTTGATTAATTTTTATATATATCTGAATAAGTAGTCCTTTAATGTTTATTTTGTTGTTGTTGTAAAAGATAGAGTACATGAACTCTTGGATGTATGGTTCGTTAAGGTTCAAGGCAGGTTTCCGTGAAGAGGTGGATAAATTTATTGAAGCCGCAACGAAGCATGCAACGACATTGAAAGAGAATAAGGATACAATTATTTGCCCCTATAAAGATTGCAAGAACCGTATGGCATGGACAGATGTGACTATCATCAGATCACATTTGATTATACGAGGATTCGTTGAGGACTACACAGTGTGGATTCATCATGGTTAAACGGTTATTGTTAACGATGAGGATGAGGAGGAATACGACGATGAAACCATAGAATCCCTGTCCCAATATTCAGCCAAGCTTGATGCACAAATGGATTTCGAGTTTGGCAATGAACAAGGTGGTGATGCTGGTGGTTGGGATGGTAACGACAAATGTGGTGCCAATAATGATGGTGGAGCACGTGTCGGAGTTGAAGATGATTTAGATGACATGATTCGAACCCTTGGACCAGAGATTTTACTAAATAGCCCGAAAGGTCTAGAAAATTTGGAAAGAGTGACAAAAGCATCGAAGGAGACTGTGTATGGCGTTGAAAAGGGTTGTCCGACACATTGGACATTGCTACGTTTCATGCTTGAGCTGCTCATCCTGAAGGCTAAGTACGGCTGGTCAGACTGTAGTTTCAATGATCTATTGCATCTCCTGTCATGGGTGCTGCCACAACCAAACTCAGTTCCCGCCAACACATACCAAGCGAAGAAGATCATAAGTCCATTGACAATGGGGGTTGAAAAAATACATGCATGCCCCAACCACTGTATACTTTTTCGTGGTGAAACGTTCAAGTCATTGGATAAATGTCCCCGGTGTGGGGCCAGCCGATACAAGAACAATGACCTTTACGGTGGGGACGAACCATCCACGGGGAAAAAGAGGAATAAGAAGGGTACAAAAAAGGTGGTACAAGAATCTCAGCCCCTAGAGGACACTTCATTAGGCAACGATGCAAAGCAGAGAAGAATTCCTGCCCTGGTAATGTGGTACCTGCCAGTGACCGACCGCTTGAGACGTATGTTCCTAAACCCTAAAGAAGCCGCACTCATGACATGGTGGGATGATGAGCGCAAGGTGGATGATGATAAGATTGCACACCCGGTTGATTGTAGTCAGTGGCAAAGGTTTGATGAGAAGCACAACGAATTTAGCGATGACCCAAGGAATGTACGGTTTGGCCTGAGCACCAATGGAATGAATCCCTTCAATGAGAGGATGAGCAACCACAGCACATGGCCAGAAATGGAGAGACTATGGAGGCATGGGGAGCAGATGTACGATGCATTCCGAAAGGAGGACTTCATATGTAGAGCAATAATATTTATTACTACCAATGATTACCCCATGCTGTTTGCTTTGTCTGGACAGATCAAAGGGAAGATGGGATGCTTGGTTTGCTTGGATGGTACTACATGGGTTTACCTGGATGCATCCAAGAAGATAGTTTACCTAAGGAACCGACGCTTCTTAAAGACAAGTCACAAGTACCGCATCAAATTGTTCTTTAGATTTTATGACAATGTCCTGGAGATTGAACCCCCTCCGGAGAGACGTCATAACAGAGAACATGTGTACAGAATGGTGAAAAACATACGCGTCGTCTATGGAAAGAAGAATCCGGATGGGACGAATAGAGATAGAAGCACACCTCCTATCGAAGGTGTACCTTTCAAGAAACAATCGATCTTCTTTCAGTATCTGCCTTATTGGCCAGACTTGGAGGTCCCCCATGCCTTGATGCTATGCACGTGCAGAAGAATGTCTTTGAGAGTCTCATTGCTACCTTGATGGACACAGGCAAGTCAAAAGATGGTCTGAAAGCACGGAAAGACATGGTGCAGCTAAACATGATGCCACAGCTTCACCCGGTACCTGAGGCTAATGGAAAATACACTCTGCTCGCGGCGTGCTTCAACCTAACACAAGAAGAGAGCTATATGCACTTTCCTGAGGGGGATCAAAGTCCCGACTGGGTTTTCAGCAAATGTGAAGAAGCTAGTGTCGATGAAGGACTTGTCAATAACACACTACAAGGCTCACGATTGCCATGTGATGCTGACAGTGTTTCTACCTATTGCAATCAGGGCTATAAAGCCAGAGTTCTTGAAAATGGCCATCACCCGCATGTGCTACTTCTTTTCGAAGATCTCACAGAAGACGATTGGCAAGGAAGAGCTGAGTGACCTACATGAATTTGTGGTGGAGACACAAAACCAACTGGAGATGTGTTTACCTCCTGCTTTTTTGATATAATGCCACATCTCATGATTCACATAGTTCATCAGATACAGGCGCTTGGCCCTTGCTACTTGCATGAAATGTGGTCCTATGAGCAGTTCATGTCGGTTTTAAGTCGATACATGCATAATCGAGCATACCCAGAGGGCTCCATGATAGAGGGTTACAGTACTGAAGAAGTCATCGAGTGCTCTCAAGAGTACCTAAAAGTAAAGAAAGGGATTGGTAAACCTGATTCTCGTCACAAGGGTAGGCTGGCTGGGAAGGGCACCAGTGGTAGAAAAGTGTTCATCGACTATGATTACAAAGAGGTGAGTCGGGCGCATTACAGTGTCTTGCAGAGTACATAACTGATGCAACCGTATATTGATGAACACTTGGCTATCATTATGGCAGAGAGAAATGGCCGTTCGGATGATTGGGTCATGAAACAGCACAAGCAACAACTAACTATATGGTTGAAGGACCAAAACATACCGCCTGAAGAAACCATAGACTCTATTACCATCAGTAGGTTGGCGGAGGGGCCATCGAGACAAGTGACATCTTGGAATGCTTATGACATTAATGGGTACACGTACTATACCCACGTAAAGGATAGTAAATATGTGAACCAAAACAGCGGCGTTCGAATAGCGGCTCTCGATGGATTAGGGCAAAAGATCCAATACTTTGGCATCATTGAAAAGATATGGGAACTTGACTATGGAAGGGATATAACGGTGGCCCTGTTTCGATGCCGCTGGATCAAACAACACCAACTGAACGAGATCGGATTGAGAGTCCTGGACCTCGAGAATCTAGGCTACCAAGATGACCCTTGGGTGCTCGCTTCACGTGTCGCACAAGTTTTCTATATGTCTGACCCACAAAGTAACCTCCCCCCGAAGAAGAAGACAAAGCAAGTGGTTGCCTCTGGGAAACAACACATTATTGGAGTTGATGGCATGGACGATGTTGAAGCTTACAATAACTATGATGAGATGCCGCTATTCATAGACTTTCCTAAGAAGATCAGTGTTGTGGAAAAGAACCTCCCCAAAGATATAATGCCATGGGAATGAAAAGGTGTCAAGGGGAAAGTCGTTACAGTGGGCTAGCTAGTTGTTGAACGTGGAGTGTTTGTGTAAGTGTGTGTTTGTAAGGCTTCATTTGTGCATGCGTGTGAGACTATATATTTATGTACGTGTGTAAGACTACATATTTTTGTATGTGTGTGAGACTACATTTTATGCATGTGTGTGAAACTACCCTTTGCAACATCCAGATGACTCTATTTGAACATCCACTCTATTGCAACATCCAGAAGTCATTTAGAGTTCATAATACTAGAGTCAAAGTGTTGTTTTTTCATTTGACCAAATTTGACTTGGTCAAACTTACTCAAATGAGACACTACATGACCTCAGATGAAAAAACTCTGAATACCAAGTTTGATCATCTCAGCAAGATCTACAATTGTTACATAGCTCATTTTCCCATTTGACAAAGTTTTATCAAACACTAGTCACAAATTCTTGAATTTCATATAGACTTTCTGAAACTATGTCACACACTTGTGAAATTTAAACTACATTTTGTTCAAACTTTCTCAAATGAAAAAATAGACTATATAAGTATTGTAGATCTTGATGAGCTGAACAAACTTGGTATTCAAAACTTTTCAATTTGAGATAACCTAGGGTTCCGAAAACTAGTTTGTAGGCGTTGAAATTTAAAAATCACAAATCTGAACCATCCAAACTTTCTCAAATGGAAAGTTGACCAAAACAACAATTGTAGATATTGATTTGTTTAACAAACTTGGTATTCAAAACTTTTCAATTTGAAGTCATTTAGAGTTCATAATACTAGAGTCAAAGTGTTGTTTTTTCATTTGACCAAATTTGACTTGGTCAAACTTGCTCAAATGAGACACTACATGACCTCAGATGAAAAAACTCTGAATACCAAGTTTGATCATCTCAGCAAGATCTACAATTGTTACATAGCTCATTTTCCCATTTGAGAAAGTTTTATCAAACACTAGTCACAAATTCTTGAATCTCATAGACTTTCTGAAACTATGTCACACACTTGTGAAATTTGAACTAAATTTTGTTCAAACTTTCTCAAATGAAAAAATGGACTATATAAGTATTGTAGATCTTGATGAGCTGAATAAACTTGGTATTCAAAACTTTTCAATTTGAGATAACCTAGGGTTCCGAAAACTAGTTTGTAGACGTTGAAATTTAAAAATCACAAATTTGAACCGTCCAAACTTTCTCAAATGGAAAGTTGACCAAAACAACAATTGTAGATATTGATTCGTTTAACAAACTTGGTATTCAAAACTTTTCAATTTGAAGTCATTTAGAGTTCATAATACTAGAGTCAAAGTGTTGTTTTTTATTTGACCAAATGCATTTGTAGGGGCGGCTAGATCAGGAACCGCCCCTACAAATGAGGAGGGAGTATAAATAGGGAGAACGGACACACGGGAGTCAGTCTGGGCGCTGTCTTCTTCACCGACGCCGTCAGACTGCCCACTCGCCTAGGGTTGCCGCCGCCCAGTCCCGTGCCCAGCCCCCGCGCCCTCGCCCGACCCCGGCTCCCACCTCGGCATCCCGCACCCGTCCCCGCGCTCGCGTCCCGCACCCGACGCCGACCCCCGGCGTCCCGCGCCCGCCAGCCCGTGCCCTCCCCCGCGCGCCCGCCGACCCACGGCGTCCCGCGCCCGCCCCCGGCGCCCCAGCCCCCAAGCACGCTTCACACCTCGACCCGGTCCCTCGCGCCTGCCCCCGCGCGCCGACCCCGGCATCCCGCTCCCGACCCCCGACGCCCCACCCCATGCAACCCCCAACGTACTCACCGCGCCTAGCCCCCGGCGCCGCCCCCCCACGCCGACGACTCGTTTTCAGGTATTCATCGTGCCCTAGAGAGTCCTTTAAACATCTAGAACAACTCCTTTTGGCCTCTTCCTTGCTGTGATTGATGAATTTATAGTTACTGTGTCATTTTGTTCGTTGTTATTGCCAATTGAATAGCATCTGGGCCGTTTTGATCATTGGCCGTCAGCTTATGGCGTTTTAACTTGTTACTCCTATATAATTACCATTTCACTATGAGCGCTGCAAATTGACAAATTAGTGGCCGATAGTCTTGGTGCTACCTTTTAGTTGTCCGTGCTTCTGAGGTTGCTACCTTTTAGTGTAGTCGGGTCCATGAAGCATGAAGTAATCAGAACTTAGCATGAATCAGATGCAGAGATTGGAATAGCTGTATGCCATTGTTTTCCTTATGAGCTTTTCTGTCTTTGTCACTAGATGTGTAGGTTCATGGCTAGAAACGGATAATGATCTTATCAGGTCATCTGCCTTGCCAAGATCTGGTTTTCTTATTCATAAATACATATGTTGCTGCATTTGTGTAAAAAGGAGATGCTTATTCACAAACTATATGATTTGATTTAGCTGCATTTGTACTTCTTTATTTAAAGTTGTATTTGATCTGCTGTCTGTCTTAAATTCAGAACTCTTTTATCCCTATCTATGCTACATATGTATGAATTTGGTTTTTGTTTGATAACTTTAGCTCAATCATATTCTGTGTTTCAGCCTCTACATATGGCTCTCTATCTCTTCAAGTTACTTTTTATATGCCCTTTTATATATATGTCTCCATTATATTTGTTTTTATTTCGAGCATGAATTTTGAATCAACTGGCCTCCGTCCATCTTAATCTAAAACTTCACGAGTCAAGATATGTGCATGCATTACTTTCTAACTCTCATCTCCACGCCATGTATATATTTAAAATTTATCTCTTCTTTCCCACCAAATCTAGTGTCAAATTTCATTGTCATATTTGGCCTTCCAGATATGCTTGTGGTGCTATAGCTGAGAGAACTTGGGTTTTAGAACTGTTGATATAACTGTGAATTTTGTATTCAATTAAGTTTGTTATGTACAAAATAGGAAGCTTTTAATTGTGTCATATGCTCATAGCTACAATATGGTAGCTATCTTTTTAGTTTATGTGATACACGTCATCCTGCATAAAGCATCTCCTGCACAAATTTGCCAATAACACTTGGCAGCTGTGTGCCATTGTCTTGGCATAGATCTAGTCATGTCCTATTGAGAAGATGCTTCGATCTTAGCCAAGTTTGGTGGGCAAAGCCGAAAGCCCTTTACTAGATTGATTCCTGTGCATGACCCCTCGGAATGCCTTAATAGTTTTTAGGCACCAGCTGGCTAACACATCATGGACTAACAAACTGACTAGGAGTCCTTGCTACTTGATTGATTTAATAGTTATTATTGTTTTGTTACTTCACTGCTCTATTGCTTCTAAAAATTCAGATTAAACCCATTTTCAGTGAACTGCTCATTTCAGTCAACAGTTTATATAGTTTGCTTTGTTCTTCCCCAACAGATACCTGTAGTTTGCTATTCCTAGCTACATTCTATGGTTGCTGGCTTGCTGCTGTCCTAAACTATAATTCAGTACTATTAACTATATATTTTTATATGGTTCAGATTTTCATCTGTCAAATGTGCAGCTTGAGGGCATAGGATGAGTGGGCCACTGCTGTTTTTGGCTATTTTTGCTAACAGCTGCTGCTCTATGTTTGCTAAGCAGTTGTTGTTGTTTTTTTGCCAAATCTCCCCTCTCCTCTCATCTCCTTTGTTTTGCTGATGATGAAATTGCAGAAGTCCAAACATTATATGGAATATGAGCTGATGATCAAGAACTTGTGAGGAACTTGGCATCATTACTAGACCTTTTCCTCTCTTCTCTTCTCTGTTATGATGCCACTATGCTCCAAGTTCATGATCAAATGATGATTGACATGTTTCTGAGGCGTCTTTTTCTGCTGTCTTCCTCTCTTCTGTGAATTTGGAAGATCCAGCTCTTTAGCTGTCTTACTCTATCTAACATGTTGTCATACCATCACAGCAACTTTTCCATTCTTATCAGCATGATCTGGTAACTTTAATTCTTGACACATCTGAGCCTCCATAACAGTTACCTCAGCACCCTCTTCTTGTTGACCTTCATGCTAGTTCCAGAAAGTTCCTTAGTTCATGCTGCATTTTCTTGGTCGATCATCTTCTTGGTCGGTCTGTCTCTCTAGCTAGATAAAGCTGCTAGTATTGCTATGTACTGCTACTGGAGTACTGCTAATGCCTCCAGCTGTAGTTGTGAACTTCATGTGTGATGATATGCTTGCCTAGCAGCTTGCTCGACCTTGCTTAATGAACTTGGGATTTTAATCAGCCAGCCGGCTACATCTACATCAATTTGGTGAAATTAATCTTCTTGTTTAATTTCTAGCTTGCTGCTGATCTACTAGTTGCGTGCTTGGGGGCATAGGACTAGTGGGCCACTGCTGTTTTTTGGCTATTTTTGCCATCAGCTACTGCTCTATGTTTACTAAGCAGCTGTTGCTTTTCTTTTGCCAAATCTCCCCTCTCCTCTCATCTCCTTTGTTTTGCCAATGATGAAATTGTCCTAAGTCCATACATTATATAGGAATATGAGCTGATGATCAAGAACTTGTGAGGAACTTGGCATCATTAGCAGCTGCCCCTACATTACCTTCTCCTCTCTTCTCTGTTATGATGCCTTGATGCTCCAAGTTCAAGATCAGATGATGATTGACATGTTTCTGAGGCCTCAACCACTGCTACTTCTCGTTTTTTATATTGTTGTTTTATAGGACTACTTTGGTTTATAGACCTTTTTGATTTCTTATACCTTCTCGCTGTACCTAAAGCACACTTTCTTGCATATTTTAGAACAAAGCGCGAAATAATGTCACGGGACAACAGACAGTGCAGCTCGATGCCCTGAGCATGATGAGCAGCCAACCCTTGAGGAGCAAGCACTAGAGGACCAGCTTACTCAGGAATAGTTCGATAACGAGGTAGAAAAGGATCTAGAAGTGATGCTTACTCAGGAGGAGTGTGACGAGGAGGAAGGCCCCGAAGGAGAGGCTGCTGAAGGCGAAGAAGAAGAGGATGATGAGTCAGAAGAGTGATATAAAGTCCCGAGGATCCTTTCCCACCTGAAGCAAGAAGGTGGCCAATGGAGGAAGATTTGGACAAGGATTTTGACCCGAACGAGGAGGTAGGGAAGAAGCCTTAGCTTGTAAATTTTGCTAAAGCTTTGGCTGTGTTACCTCTGCTAACACTTTGACCTTGTCCTATATACAGGTCCCTCCTGAAACTCAGAAAAGACGACGTCAACGTCCGTGACATCTCGCTGGACAAGACGGAGTAGAGGAAAGGAGAGCAGAGGCAACAACCACAGAGACGGATCACGATGCCTCTACTCCACAAACTCAAGACACAACCACGACTACCAAGCCTAAGAGGAAAATGAGGGGATAGAAAAGGAAATCTATATCCAGATAAGGCTTGCTATGTGATAACGGAGGTTGGGCCAGCAGGGGAGATCCTTGAGCCGAAGGAATTAAGAGGATGATTCCGTAATGCGATCGGGGCCCTAGTAAGAGATAAATTGAACCCAGCAATCCCTAACTGGAAAGAGGTACCAGAGAACATAAAGAATGCACTATAGGGATAGGCAGCTGAAGGTCAATTTTAGATTTCCGGAGGGTAAGCACGAATTGGTAAAAAAATGCTATCAGGATGATGGGAGAGTCATTTCGACGTAGGAGGTCGGAGCTTAACACAAAGTATATCCAAAAGGGGTTAACTCCCTTCAACGAGTTTGGCAAAATAACTCCTAGTCAATGGGAGGAGCTCGTGGCTCAGAAGACTTCAGCGGAGGCATTGGAGCTCAGTGCTCGTAACATCGAGCTAGCGAAGAGGAACAAACACCACCATCATCTAGGCCCCGGTGGCTACTATGCCAAGGAAGAGCAGTTTAGGAAGATGGATGAAGAGGCCGCAGCTGCTAGGGAATATCGATGTGACGAAGTTGAAGGTACGCTCAAGGAACTGGATATATGCGAGGAGTACAGAACCATCCGGCAGTAATCTTAAGTTTAATAAGCCGGAGACCCAAGAGGCAGGTATCAAGGATACTGAAATATGCTGAAGACAAAGAGACGGGCTCATTTAATCCTTCCAGAGAGAGGGACGAGCTTAGCCTTGGCTTGGGAAACAAGGAGCACACAGGCCGCACCAGGGGGCTAGGGAAAAGGATGACCTGGAAGCAAGGATTCGAAGAGGACAGGCACATGTACAAGAAACATGGCCGAGACCGGGAGACTAGTCTTGAGCTCCAAGTGAAGGCTCTAGTTGCGAAGGCGCTGGAGGAGCAAGGAATGTCTACGGAGCCACCTATATTAGTGACGCCACCGGGAGAAGTGGCATTAGTTACCAGCCCTTCGAAAGTTCCTAGCAGCCAAGGTTCCACTGCAGCCACAACCTCAGTCGATCTCATACAGGAACCTACTAGTTGCACCTTGGTGTTTCTCAGCGGCCGGAAGAACACTGTGATGGAGGTGGCAATGGGTGTTGCACATCCTCCCGGTGGCTTACACCACAATAATAAGATACCACCGGACTACACTAGGGTCGAGGTGCATACAGTGAAGCCCAAGTTCATGCAGTGGAGGATAGACTACGCAACTCCCGAGGGGCTGGTGTTACTCGGAGATGTTATGGGGCAGTTCATCCTCTGGCACAAACGGGACATTATATTGACTGCTTCTTCGCCGCCTCCCTCTCTCCCAAATTTGGAGCGAGTTGTTGAGGCCGGAGAGATATTTTCACCGTCTCGTGACCCCCACATTCCTGAGATGCCACATTCTTCCCCGCCTCCTATCGAGCATGTGCTTGATGAGATGCCACAACCTTCTCCAGCTCGTACTGGGCAAGTGCATCATGAGATGCCACAGTCTTCTCAACAAGCACAACCGATACATGAACAACGAGTGCCTCCTGAAGAAGGTGATGCACAAGAAGATGAGGACGTGGCTGAATGGGAACTCCGAAAGAAGATTCCAATCCACATAAGGCCAGTTTATGTTCTGATCAAAGACGTCTCGTCGGTGTCCAAGTGGCATTCCCATGATCAGTTCAAGCCTGAAAACCAAGTTAAAAAAGTCCCATCACGGGGTTCTAAGGAGGCCGTTAGTAGCAAACTTCACCAAATTGCAAAGCAGTATCCAAATGTTGATGCCATCGAATGGTCAAAGGATTGCCCAAAAAATATGAAAGAGGCAAGCCCTTCCTACCAAACCGGGACATCCAGCGCCTACCACTTGGAATAAGAAGGTTCCATGATTGGTACTTGCGTGTTCTCCCAACGAGCATAGATATCATACAAGCATGCTTTCCCACCGGCACATTTGGAAGCCCAGCCGGGAAAATTGTCTTTGACTTCAATGATATGCACACATGCTTTCACCTGGGAGAAATGGAGATGAATCTAATTCGCACGTGGTGCCTGTAAGTCCTTGTCCTCCCTATATGATATGAATGTAATCTTTGAATTTTGTTGTAACTAACCCACGTCGTGATTTGTAGAATGCAAGTGCACATTGTCAAACAAATGCCAAGTGTGAAAGCCGGGTATGTAGACCCTCAAGCTATAGCCCAAACAAATTTTAATTACCCTAAACTGTGGACACTGGATGCCAAAGAGCTAGTAGCTGCAAAGACTCTTCGGGAGAAAGAGCGCATCCGTAGTGCGAAGCTAAGGGAAGAGTCCCTTAAGGTTGCAGGCATACATTGCCTTGGCTTTCAAAAATCTCCAACACCACTCTACTATATGGCTACCATACAACTTCGAGTAAGCTCAACTCTATACTTAAAGCTTTGTTCGATATATTTCATTCGATGCAAAAGGGCTTATCTAGTTCTATGATTAAATCCATGCAGCAACCACTGGATTTGTATAGCCGTCGACGTCGGGAGGAGCATGGCATGGGTCTTTGATTCATTAGATAAGGACACGGTGACATACAAAGACTTCATATCGATTCTCAAGACGTATACATATCGACAATCCTCATTAGCTTATATGTTTGTATACATACTTGTAACATTCACTTTTGGATACTAACAAGTTGTATTTGCTAAAATAATTCAAACAGGGCATTTAGGTTCTATGTCACTAATCATCATGGAAGGCATGATCCAGCAAGGAAGGAAAAGCTGGCTATAAAAACACTATATGCGGTAAGTGTAACTTACTTCTTTAGTACTCCGTTACATGGCTGTCAAAAGCATTACTTAACATTTTCATATGCAAAACACACAGTGCCCCAAGCAGAAGCCTGGGAGTGTACATTGTGGATACTATATATGTTCTATGATGGGTAACACCGGTGCCTACAGGAGACACCCCTTAAGGGTAAGTTTGAACCTCTTCACCCGTAGTATAAAAACTTCGTAAATGGTATGAAATACTAAACTGAAACTTGTTTTCTTGTAGTGGAGAGAAGAGAAAGGAATGAAAAGAGACCCATACAAGGATGACCAACTCTTAGAGCTCATCGGCGACCTTTGCAACTTCACATTGGACCAGATTGTACACGTTAGAGGCGTCTACCATGACTGAGAGTCTGACTTAGGTACAAATCCTCAGTACCAACACCTTCGTGAGACTGAAAGGCTAGCTCTAGGATGTTGATAACAATGTGTATGGAATTTGTATATTTAATGATGGATTGTATATATTCATGTGAATTGGACTTGTAATTGTAGTTTATAGAATACTCTTATGCTTGTAGTCGCGGTCGTGGGGTGTTCGGCAACGCAAACGTTGGTCACGGGGCGTTCGGCAACGCAAACGCGGTTCGAAACGTTGGTCGCGGGGCGTTCGGCAACACGAACGTTGTTCGGAACGTTGTTGTGGGACGTTCGGCAAAGTGATTTTGAATTGAAAATTTGATTTTTTTTGCGGGAAAACGTACTGTAGGGGCGGCTCTAGATTGAACCGCCCCTACAAATACCTGTTTGTAGGGGCGGCTGGTACTACAGCCGCCCCTACAAATCTATTTGTAGGGGCGGCTGGTAATAAGAGCTGCCCCTAAAAATATATTTATAGGGGCGGCTGGAAACACTAGCCGCCCCTACAAATCGATTTGTAGGGGCGGCCAGAGAACCGCCCCTACAAATGCATGATTTGTAGAGACCCTTGCATAGGGGCGGCTGGGCAAACCGCCCCTACAAATGGTCTACAACCGCCCCTAGAAATGCTTTTTGACGTAGTGTCAGTACAAGAAAAGAGAAACAAAAAAAATAATGTACTGCTTCACAAACCAACTGTCAAAATTAGTGCACATCTATCTATCTCAGCACACCCATTCTATCTGAAACTAAAACCAGAAGTTGCACTCTTGGGAGAAGTTGCACATGCAGAGTATTAGTACTCATGCAAGACACTGGCTAATGATAGCATTTTCTCTGGCTGTGTTTTTTCAGTGGTTTCACATAGTTTGAAGTTTGAAAATTAAATATTTCTGAAATATTTAGAGTGCGAATTGAGAAATAAACAACTCATGTATTGCTCAGGATGGATGGCTGAACCATTAGCACCAAATCCAAAGAATTGCAAGAGATAACTACTGCTGCCATCACCATGACACTGTACTGTCAAAACTAGTGCACAGCTTTCTATCTCAGCACGTCCATCCTATCTGAATTAAAACAAGAAGTTGCACTCTTTGGAGAAGTTGCACATTCAGTATTAGTACTTATGCAAGACACTGGCTAATGATTGCATTTTCTCTGGCTCTGTTGTTTCACGTACTTTTAAAATTGATTCAGAAATATTTAGGATACAAATTGAGAAAATTATAAGAGAAATAAGAGAAATGAAGAAAAGAGAAATTACACAACTCACGTGTTAGCGTGTTGCTCAAGATGGATGGATGAACCATTAGCACCAACTCCAAAGAATTGCAAGAGATATGCAACTGCCGCTTACGCTTGCCATGACACTGTTAGGCCACAATTTGGCTTCCCATCGCCATTCAACTATGTGTTTGGGCCACGGGTCAAGAATTTGAATCGCATGAGTCAATCATGAAGCGTCAGATGGAGAATTTGTGGGCAATTACGATGGCATGACCATCATCTTGTTAAACAAAGCTCCAATGTAGGAGATAAAGCGAAAAGTTGTAACAATGTATATGACAAATGCGATTAAGTCACCTAATCTTAGTTTCCAGAAAGCGATAGGATCTTCTTGTTTTCAGAAATACAAATCATGTCCATTGTAAAGTTTTTTAGCCTTCTCAGCCAAGACATGACATTCTTGGACAAGAGTAAAGTCTCCAAACAGTTTTGTACTTTTAAACATTGATTACTCTCATGTTCATTACCTTTTCTTTAAAAAAAAATCTAGTTACTATCTCTGTCGGTACATCATGTTTGCAAGACAACATTAGAACTTACTGCACAGCAGGTGCCCATTCATGATATACAGTCCATCCTCATTTGCATTGATCCCAAATTTGAAATGGCCCGAAAAACATATAAAATCCAGAAAGATTGATGGTGCAGATAATGTGATATTTTGCGGCATAGGCATAAGCTATAAATATTAGCATTTGAATGTATTATAAGCCTAACCTTTAGAAAATTCTTCAAGACTTCCCTCATTTTCTTCAATGGAGCCTTTTTGGTCCAGGAATTTTTTTTATCTGGTAGCTGAAATGGTCCTTGAATTTGTCCAGCTTGGGGTCCAGGTCGTATATGGGACGATGGTCAACATCGCCTCTGGGCCGCGCTGAGGAATGAGGGCAGCTGCTGGGCCACTGCGGGAGGAAAGGCCAAGCAGCCCCAAAAGAGAGGGAGGAGGAAGAAATCTTTTCTTCTTTTTTTCAATTTCATTTTCAAATCCAAATTCAAATCAGACTCGAATTCATTTGCAAATTTCAATCAAACCAAAGCATCACAAATAAAATATGCAACATGTATCTACATACATGTATGTAGACCTTATATTTGATTTTAATTTAATAAATTTATTATTTTTCTAAGTTTGCATGCTCACAAAATGCATAATTAAATTATTTTCTCCTACTTCAAAATCTTGCAATTTTTAGGGTGTTACAATTCTACCCCCCTTAAAATGAATCTCGTCCTTGAGATTCGGACGATGCTTACTCAAAAAGCTGCGGATATGTTTTCCTCAAATCCTCTTCTCTTTCCCAAGTAGCCTCATCTTCTGTATACCGATTCCACTGAACCTTACACATCTTTATAACTCGGCTCCTTGTAACCCTTTCTGCCATCTCCAAAATCTTTACTGGAAATTCCTCATATGTAAGATCTTCCTCAAATGTAAGCTCCTCTAACGGTATCCACTCCTCAGGTACACGCAAATACTTCTTTAATTGAGACACATGGAACACATCATGTACACCTGACAAATTCTCAGGCAACTCCAACTGATAAGCTACTTCTCCATGTCTCTCTAAGATCTTGAAAGGCCCAATATACCTTGGTGCTAATTTTCCTTTCATGTTAAACCTTCCAAACTTCTCATTGGTGACACTTTTAGGTAAACATAATCCCCTATATCAAACAATAATTCTCTTCTCCAAGTGTCAGCATAACTCTTCTGTCGAGACTATGCCACTCTCAAGTTATCTCTAATCATCCTTACTTGCTCTTCTGCATCTCTTAAAACATCTGGTCCGAACACTTGAGTTTCTCCCGTTTGATTCCAAAACAACGGGGTTCTACACTTTCGTCCATACAAAGCCTCAAAAAGGTGCCATCTTGAGACTCTTCTGATAACTATTGTTATATGAAAACTCTGCATAAGGCAAGCTCTTGTCCCAACTTGTACCATACTGCAATGCACAAGCTCTCAACATGTCCTCTAATATCTTATTAATCCTCTTAGTTTTCCCATCGGTCTGAGGATGATACGTGGTATTGAAATTCAACTTTGTTCCCAATGAGGTATGTACTGTTTGCCAAAAGTGTGACGTGAATTGAGTACCTCTGTCAGACACGATCTTCTTTGGAACACCATGCAGACAAACTATTCTTTCCATATATAATGCAGCTAATTGGGGTCCAGTATAGGTAGTCTTGACCAGTAAGAAGTGAGCAACTTTAGTTAACCGATCCACTATCACTCATATTGAATCATAACCTTTCTGAGTGTGTGGTAACCCAACAATAAAATCCATACCAACTTCTTTACACTTCCATTCAGGTATCTTCATTGGTTGTAATAATCCTACAAGTCTTTGATGTTCTGCTTTGACTCTTTGACAGGTATCACATATAGCAACATACTCAACAACATCTCTCTTCAGCCTGTACCACCAATACTTCTCTTTCAGATCCAAGTACATCTTGGTACTCTTGAGGTGAATAGAGTAAGCAGACTCATGTGCCTCACGAAGAATTGCATCTCGTATAGCCTTAATCTTAGGTACACATAATCTTTTCCCAAACCATAGAGTTCCATTATCATCCACACGAAAACCTGGTGCCTTGCCAATCACTATGTTCTCCGCTATCTCTTTCAACTTCACATCTAGTAACTGGCCCTTACGTATTTCTTGCTCTAGTGTGGGTTCAATCACCAACTCCACTGGATTAGTGACAAAGCCCAAGTTCAGTTGCTCAAATTCTGCACACAACTCACTTGACATAGCTGCCACTTGCACCTCCTTGGCGTAACTCTTCCTGCTAAGAGCATCGACAACAACATTTGCCTTTCCAGGATGATAGTGGACTTCCAGTTTGTAATCCTTAATCAACTCCAACCATCGACGCTGTCTCATATTCAAATATGTCTGTGTGAAAATGTACTTCAAACTCTTGTGATCAGTGTAGATATCACTCTTATGTCCGATAAGATAGTGCCTCCATATTTTCAGAGCATGAACCACTACTGCTAACTCCAAATTATGAGTAGGATAGTTTAGCTCATGGTTTCTCAACTGTCGGGATGCATAGGGCACTACTCTTCCTTCTTGCATAAGAACACATCCGAGACCTTGACGAGATGCATCACAATAGATAGAAAAGTTCTTGCTCAAATCTAGCAAAACCAATACTAGGGTGGTAGTCACCCTCTTCTTTAATTCTTTGAAGTGAGCCTGGCACTTTTTAGACCACACAAACTTAGCATTCTTCTCCAATAGAGCTGTCATAGGCTTAGCAAGTTTAGAAAACCCTTCTATGAACCTTCTGTAGTATCTAGCCAATCCCAAGAAACTTCGAATCTCTCCCACATTGGTTGGTGGTTTCTAATTCAACACATCTCTCACCTTACTTGGATCTACTGCTATTCCACCATTAGCGACAACATGGCCTAGGAAAGAAACTTTCTTCAACCAAAACTCACACTTGCTTCGCTTAGCATACAACTTGTGTTCTCTGAGCTTTTACAAGACCAACCTTAGATGTTCAACGTGCTCTTCTTCTGTTTTGGAGAATACCAATATATCATTGATAAATACCACCACAAACTTATCCAAAAACTCCATGAACACCTTATTCATCAAGTACATAAAGTATGCAGGTGCATTGGTCAATCTGAAGGACATAACGGTATACTCATAAAAACCATACCTCATAGTAAAAGTTGTCTTAGGTATGTTAGTTTCACGAATCTTCAACTGATGATAACCAGAATGAAGATCAATCTTAGAGAAAACACAAGCACCTCTCAACTGATCAAACAAGTCATCAATTCTAGGCAACGGATACTTGTTCTTGATAATCCACACACATCCTTAGGGTACCATCCTTCTAGTCAACAAATATAATCGGTGCTCCCCAAGGTGACGAACTAGGATGAATGAAACATTTCTCCTATAACTCCTTTATTTGTTTCTTAAGTTCATCGAGTTCATTAAACCCCATTCTATATGGACGCTTAGCTATAGGTGTAGTTCCAGGTAATAATTCAATAATAAACTTAATGTCACGGTCAGGTGGCATACCTGGCAAGTCATCAGGGAACACATCTAGAAACTCATCCACTACTGGGTCCTCCTTGTTGACTCAATCATCAAACTAGTTCACAGTGGCTGTCGGCTGTGCTTGTACTACATCGACACTGATTCTGTCCCCATTTGGTGCGGTCACAACAACTACCTTCTCCTGACACTGAATTATTGCCCGGTTTTGCTTCATCCAATCCATACCCAGAATCACATCAATGCTAGATGTTCTCAACACAATGGGGCTCACTTTGAAATCTACCCCTCGTAAGGATAGACTAGTTGGAAGACCACGATACAAAGCTTGCATACTACCTCCTGGTGAGTTTACTAATATGAGATCTTTCATGGCACATAAGGGTATGCTATGCATTATAAGAAATGCTTGTGATATGAAAGAATGCGAAGCTCTAGAATAAAAAAGAACAGTGGTAGGAGTGGAATTAACATCAAACGTACCGAGCATAACTTCTGGTTCCACAAGCGCCATCTTTGTAGACACATGATTCACCTTTCCTATGTTGGGTGCTGGCTTCTGAGGCGTTCCTTTTGGATTACTATGCTGACCCTAGGGTGTTAGCTGATTCTACTTCCTGGGACAATGGTTAGCATAATGCCCAACTTCTCCACAATAATAGCATACATTGGGGGTGCTAGGTGCACTGGTCTTCATGGCAATGTTGTTAGGCGTTCCCTGGCGTGGTATCTGCTGGCCACTCTACTACTGGGGACGTTGATTGCCATTCTGCTGCTGGTACGGTGGACGCTGCTGGTTTGGGTTGCGATTACACTGATTAGGTGGTCCCTGGTACCTCTGCTAGAAACCTTGTCGATGATTGGTGTGCGGACGAGTATTGCTTCCAGAGGCCTGTCCCTAAAGCCTCCTCTTCTTGGCCTCCATCTCTTTGCGCTTGTTGTCAATAACAATAGCGCGATTCACCAGCGTCTAAAAGTTGGGGTATGTATTGGACATAAGCTGGAGTTCCAGACCATCATACAAACCCTTGAGAAAGCGGCGTTGCTTATCAGCATCATCAGCCACCTCATTCAGAGCGTAACGTGACAACTGAGCGAATTTGTCATGATACTTAGCCACAGACATGAATCCCTGTTTTAGAGCTCTGAATTCCTCCTGCTTCAGCTCTATCAGTCCTTCAGGTATGTGATCTGAAATTCTCTCTAAATTCCTGCCAGGTGACAGGAGGAGCATTAGTGGGACATCCATACTCGAATGCCTCCCTCCACCAGTCTTGAGCTTCTCCTTGGAGTTGTCCAGATGGGTACAACATCTTCTGCTGGTCGTCGCAGTGCGCTTTGTTGAGTTGCTTTTTCCACTGCACGAAGCCAATCATCTGCTTCCAGTGGATCAGTGGCATGAGAAAACACCGGGGCAGCCCTTTAAGAATTCACCACGCTTGTCACGCGGTGCTTCACCACTTGGATGATTCTGTTGATTCTGCACCAAAGCTTGCATAAGCTATGTCTGCACTGCCAGAAGCTGCTCAATTGTAGGTGGCGGTGGGGGTGATGGATGTGGGGGAACACCTCCATGACCTCGGCCTCTTCCTCTTCCAGACATCTGACATCCAACACAAATATTCAAATTTAGAGATTTCCAAGTTATATACACTTATAGAGATATAGAATACATTCTGAAAATTTTTTGGACGAATTCAAACATCAATAGCTCGGTAAAACAGTCATATATCGAGTTCCACATATCCAAAAGAGGAGTACTTTACATGGTTGGAAAGATTAAGAAATTATCTACAACTTTTATTCAAACCACAGTCCCAGATTCCATCGTTAGGTGACTCAAAAATAGGACACAACCAAATCTGTTGCAGATTCCAGACTGCACAGAAACTTCAACTTGAAACAGCTATATCTCTCAAAAAAGATCAGTTATAGGGGTGATTCCAAAGGAATTAGAAATATACTTAAGTCTAGTTATTCCCATAAAAATTTCATAATTTTTGGTCAAGTAGATTTTTATTAGCATTGAGATAAGGGCAGACTGCTACGAAAAAAAGATCCGAGAGAACAAGATGTACTGAACCCAACTATTTATTTATTGACTCAAACTTTAATATTCTTAACTATAGAACTTGCGGACATGCCCACAAAGTTTCAGTACTCATTACAAAAATCCAACTCACACATAATCATAATAATAAATCAACTAGGCACACCAAAGTTCACACCACACTACTAGACTCAACGTGACTCAACTTGACCCATGCTACTACCGTCTTATTACATAGAAAGGACTCCAACACCTATGGGCGAAATTTATGAAGGAGCTCCTCATAGATCCTTGGTAGGTTGAGGCACACCATTTGCTCATCTATCACTTGTCGGTATCTCTTAAGGGTCACCTCCTGTGCCTTCAACTGATCTTCCAACCGTCAATTCTTGTCTACTAATTCATAGGCATAGTGCACCATCACTTGAGTAGTGAGATCCGTGCCTTTAGGGTCCATTATTGCCCATCCCAAGTCAGGGTGTTGGCGAGGGAGGAAGCAATATTGATCTTTCTTCATATCATTAAAGCGGCAACCACGGAGACCCATGCAGGCTACAACAGCTGCATCTTCTATGCCATCTTCCATGGTGACACGACGAGCATGATGCAAATAGCTTGCGTCCAGCTGATATGCTTCCTTCTCTTCATCCCTGATGGAGATGCACGCCCTAGTCTTCCAATAAGTGACCTCCAGAGGGTGCGTATGTTCTTCGCAGACATACTCCACAGCTACGTCCTAATCAACGTAGTAGGTCTAAAGAATCTCCATAGGTCGGCGGTGCGAAACGGAGGATTCACACCCCGGCTTGTACCAAATCTTTGTAGTCCATCCCATGGCAGGGGTAGGCTGATCTTCTTGAACGACGTCCTCCTCATCATCATCATCAGACAATACGACGACCTCCACTTCTTCGGGTTCTTCTTCTTCGAGCTCTTTCTAGAATGGCTCAGGCGTAGGTGCAGGTGCTGGCAAGTCAACTTCTTGCTCTAGGGGTTCCTCCTCCTCACGTGGCTCCATGGACTCGTACAAACCACGAGGCAGGTAGTAGCCTCCGGTGCTAATGCAAGCGGTCTTATTGGTATGAGGCATCTACAGAGTTAGATTTAGTCAGATTCAAAGCAATAATTTTCACAACAGAGTGAGGCAAAAGAAGCATAAAATTTAGCAAATAACAAGAGTGAGATGGGAAGCATGAAATGAGTCAAGCAAAAGAGGCTAAAACGAACATTGCTAACTAGGATTGCGTCCTACAGTCAACATGGCTCTGATACCAATCTGTCACACCTAATTTTAAGGATAAAATGGGATGCATAATATTATGTGCGCCCAAAGATCAGTCACACACATAAGCCGACAAATTATAAATAGTATCATCACAAGTGTTTATTACATCACGAATAATAAGACATAGTTTTCACATAAATGTAGCGGAAGTATAAAGAAAAATCTCTCGTGGAAGCTCCATATCATAGGGACGTTAACTAGTTGACCACAAGTCTAGTAATGCTCAGGAAAGTCGTCATTAACATAGCCATCTATTACCCATCCAAGTTTTTTATCCAAATAATGAAAATAAACAAGCGTAAGTACGTGTCGTACTCAACAAGTGTAACATGGGGTTCATGAGGCTCAAAAGGCTTGACATAGGTTTAACAACATTTAGCTTTTAATTATCACAATTCTAGCATGATAGTAGCAACAAGTGGTTTTAATCCCATAGTAAACACATGATCAATGTAAACAAGAATAATGAATAGCATAAACAGATAATTTTTAGTGATCATCTATTCCATAAATGTTACAAGGCCACTCTTGACCGTGAGCATGGCTGATATACCAGTTTTACACTCTGCAGAGGTTGTACACTTTCATTGTGTATATGCCCGGGTTAATTACTCCCAAAAGACTTCCAAGGTGAGTAGGCAGGGTTCACTATGAAGCCTTTTAAAGGTTCGTCTAACAAGTTAGGGCCATTAGATTTACTTGGCAAATAGATATAGGAACCCCCCTGTCGAATGGCACAATTCTATCATGGCTATATACATAAGAGTAGAGGCTGTCCTATACCCGATTCGGCAAGGCATTCTTATGCTAATAAAGGTAAACACTAATAAGCTAGAAAAGGTCCTCATACTGAGCTAAAGCCAGAGCCATGTAGCCCTAACAACTGCACTGTAAGTCCTGAATGATCACTTATAGATAAGTCCTTAGGGAGTGGAATCTGAAGCATTTAGAAAGTAGCTAAATACTTCAGCCCCCTGTTTCCAAGTTGCTAAAAAGTCATGTTTTAATGTTTATTGCATATACCATTAGTCAAGTTACAAGATCATGGTTTAGTTTAGCACTAGCAAAGCTGCCCAATGCATATCCCATAGGAGACAAGGTATAAGTTCAATTCTAGGGAATCCCTATCAAGGTGACACATGCAATATGAATTAAATGTATTAAAGTTGATAGGAAACCAGGATGATCCCATGCTATACTTGCCTTGAACAAAGTGCTCCTGTTGTTCCTACTCATCAAAGTAGTACTCTTGATCACCCATAAATATATTGCTCACCGTCTATACTCGATCATAGCAACATACAAGCATCCAGAAGCAATCATGCATAGCAAACAAAGGCTATAGATTAGAATAGTACAACAATAGTATAAAATCAAGATGAAAAGTTTGTAAAACGAATCTACGTATTGCTACGAACACACAGGCGTGAAGATCTTACAAATCAGAGCTAAAACGGAGAAGTTATGAATTAAACAAGATTTCCTTTAATAAAATAATAGATTAAATCTAACCTTGAATTTTAAAAGTTGATAATATACTTAACAGTAGTATGAATATGTAGATTGCTCAATTACGAATCTAACGCAACTTGAACGGATCAAATCAGAGTTAAAATGGGGATTTTATGGCCTATAGAAGGTAATGGCAATTTTGTAATAAATAGATGAAACTTAATTTTCAAATTTAAAATAATTAAAATCTGATTTTAAATCTGCCTAAGGACTGTGTATACAATTTAAAGAAAAGGCAGGGGCTCTTTAGAATAAATGCAGGGACGACGGGTTCTATTAAGATAAAAATCAGGGACTCTTTTGCAAAAATCATAGTGAAGGGTACGGTTGGATTTGAGCCGTTGGATCGAGATTGGATGGTGTAGATCATATGAGAGGGGAAGGGAAATGCCGGTGAGGTCGGCAGCGAGCTTCGACGGCGGCGCCATTGACGGCGACGAGCGGCGCACAGGGAACACGGCCTACGGGCCACGGATTCACGAGCCAAAGACATCGGGAGAGAAAGGAAGGAACGGTGAGCTCGGCTAGGTAACTTACCAAGGTGTGAAGCGGATGGAAATGGCGCGTGGCTTCGGCGGATTGTACTCGGTGGCGGCGGCTAGGGCTAGCGGTGGCGCTGCGAGCTTAGGACGAGGCGAGGCAGCTTCGAAGCTTGGGATGGGAGCGGCACGATGCGGGCATCTGGTATTTATGGCTAGAAGTAGCTTGGGGCGCAAGGCAAGGACGAGGCGTATCAACGACGGAGTTAGAGGCGGCGACAACGGTCATGACCGACCTGGTCTCACGCGGGGAGGAAGAGGATAGTTCTGACCAGTGAGGTCTGCCTGTCAGCGACACACATGGGAAGAGGAATAGAGAACGGCGCGGGCGATGGGCTGCTATGGACTGCTGGGCCGCGGGGCATGGGAGAGGGAGCTGGGCCGCACTGAGGAATGAGGGCAGCTGCTGGGCCGCTGTGGGAGGAAAGGTCGAGCGGGCCCAAAAGAGAGGGAGGAGGAAGAAATCTTTTCTTCTTTTTTTCAATTTTATTTTCAAATCCAAATTCAAATCAGACTCGAATTCTTTTGCAAATTTCAAAGAAACTAGAGCATAACAAATAAAATATGCAGCAGCATGTATGCACATACATGTATGTAGACTTTATATTTTATTTTAATTTAATAAATTTATTATTTTTCTAAGTGTGCATGCTCACAAAATGCATAATTAAATAATTTTCTCCAACTTCAAAATCATGCAATTTTTAGAGTGTTACAGAAGACTAAAGTTCTAACATCCACTAGTGCAAAAGAAACTGTAACAGTTGATCAAGAGATGCAAATATCGGCTGATGAATATAGAGAAAGTAAAAGGCGTCGTGACCAATAGAAGAGCCAATATGGGCAGGGAGAGACGTCAAGAAACGGGGCGATAAGGCTGCATATTACATCTCGAATTTTATTGAATGAATGGCAAAGGCAGAAAGAAAAGGATTATCTGCGTTGGTTAGAAGATAAAGAATATCACTGTCAACAAAAAGAGGAGAGGTATCAAAGAGAACAAGCTGAATCACATTGGAATTGTCCTTTTTCAAACATTGTTGGAATAAAGGTTTGAAATTGCCTACTAGAAATAATTGCCCAGAGTGTAGTGAATAATATTAGGAGTTTAGGCAATCTCAAGCCAACCACCGGTCTATCCATGCTCAAATTGAGTATCATCATGATAATATAGATCGATGCTTAAAAATTAGAAGTGTTCATGATCGGCTTGGGAAGCGAGTTGTTGATCAAAATTGAGCTGATTATGAAGAAGAAGGTGATGAGGAAGAGTATGTTCAGCAAGAAGGGCAGTGGTGTCCAGGAGGTTTAACAAGAAGTCAGAAAAGAAGGGTACAATGCCTAAGGAATAGAGAGTTAGAATAGCCTCAGAAATCTGGTAAACCTCAAGTATGGCGTGGTAAACAAACAGCCGATAAAGGTCAACCATCAGCTAATATTCAAATGGCTTTTCTTTTGCCGTTAGAATTTAGAGCTCCAGCAGATCAACAAGTCTATTCAAATTTTGATGAATCGGACTATGAGGTGTTGGTTGCCAAACTGAGAGTGATACATCAAGCTATATTTGATAAGCTAGTCAAGCATCGGCACTTGAAGGCTTTATATGTGAAAGGTTTTGTTGATGGGGACCCGATGAGCAAAATGTCGGTAGATGGAGGTGCTTCTGTTAATCTTATGCCTTATACTACTTTTCGTAAGCTTGGTAAGGGACCAAGAGATTTGATTGAGACTGACATGATGCTTAAGGATTTTAAGGGTAATACATCCAAGACCAGGGGGCAATAAACATTGAATTGGCAATTGGAAGTAAGACTTAGCTCACTACATTCTCTGTCATTGATGGAATGGGTTCATAGAGTTTACTCCTTGGTCGTGATTGGATTGATGCAAATTGTTGTGTATGGGACTATGCATTAATGCTTGATTCAGTGGCATGGAGATGATGTTGAGCTGGTTCATGCTGATGATTCTATGAGTATAGCAACAGCTGACCCAATGTATTGTGAACTAGAAGATTTCAAGTGTTTTTCTGGCAAGCAATGGGAAGGAAGCTCCGTTGAGATCAATGATGAAAGCCAACAACTAATTCAAGCAGTCGGCTCTGAGAGTTTGTTTTAATGGATAATCCAATAGACGGTACAGATGGTAAACTAGGACATGCTTTTACGTCGGCTGATGAATTAGATAAGATAGATATTGGTCCTAGAGATAGGCCTAGGCCGACGTATGTAAGTGCTAAGATGGATCCTGAGTATAAACGAGAGTTGAACGATTTATTAAAGAAATTTAAAGATTATTTTGCTTAGGAATATTATGAGATGTCTTGTCTAGATTGATCAATTGTTGAACATCGGTTGCCAATCAAACCTGAATATCGGCCATTTAAACAAGCTCCGAGGAGATTTAACCCCAAATGTTCTTGATGATATAAAAAAGGAGACCGACCATGCCGTTATGCAGAGTGGATATTGAATGTTGTTCCTGTGTATAAGAAAAATGGAAAGTTAAGAGTTTGCATCGATTTCAGAGATCTGAAAAAAGCTACACCCATGGATGGTTATCCGATGCCAATAGCCGATATATTGGTAGATGAAGCTATCGGGCACAAGGTTATTAGTTTTATGGACAACAATGCAGGATATAATCAAATTTTTATGCCTGAGGAAGACATAGCAAAAACAACTTTTAGGTGCCCTGGCATAATCGGCTTATTTGAATGGGTAGTGATGACTTTTGGTTTTAAGAATGCTGGTGCAACTTATCAGAGGGCAATGAATTATATTTTTCATAAGTTGATCGGTAGGATTGTTGAAATCTACATTGATGATGTGGTGGTGAAATCCAAAGGGTACAAAGACCATATAGCTGATTTGCGGAAGACTTTGGAGTGCACAAGAAAACATGGTTTAAAGATAAATCCTAATAAGTGTGCCTTTAGAGTATCAGCTGGATAATTTTTAGGTTTTATGGTCCACGAGAGAGGAATTGAAATTGGTCAAAAAATTATAAAAGCAATTGATGAGGCAGTACCCCCAACTATTAAAACAGAGTTACAATCTTTGCTTGGTAAGATTAATTTTATCAATGGGTTTATTTCAAATTTGTTAGAAAGGGTTCTGCCATTTTCTCTTTTGTTGACGTTGAAAAATGATCAAGAATTTTAAATGGGGTGACGTATAACAAAAGGCGTTTGAGGAGATAAAAGAATATATGAAGTATCCACCTGTGCTGGTCCCTCCTTAGCAAGGTAAGCCTTTTAAGTTGTATGTGTCAGCCGATAGCCAAACAACTAGATCGGTCTTAATGCAAGAGTTTAAAGGAAAAGAACGAGTTGTTTTCTATTTTAGTAGAAGGCTTTTGGATCCAGAGACAAGATATTCTCCTGTTGAAAAGTTATGCTTATGCTTATATTTCTCTTGCACTAAGTTGCGACATTACTTGTTATCGGCTGAGTGTACAGTTGTGTCTAAGGCTGATATGATCAAGCACATGTTATCAATACCAATATTAAATGAGAGAATGGGAAAGTGGATTCTTACATTATCAGAATTTGACTTGAGGTACGAATCGGCTAAAGCAGTCAAGGGGCAAGTAATAACCAATTTTATTACTCAGCATCATAAATCAAATATTGACTATGTAGAACTGATACCTTGGACATTATTCTTTGATGGATCATCGTGCAAGCAAGGTGGTGGCATTGGTATTATTATTGTTTCACCTCGGGGGGCAAGTTTTGAGTTTGCTTTTCCAATTAAACCAATGACTACCAACAATCAAGCAGAATATGAAGCTATTCTTAAGGGACTTCAACTTCTTCATGAAGTAAAGGCCGAGTCAATTGAAGTATTTGGAGATTCACAGTTAGTTATTAATTAGTTGATCGGCCTATATGAATGTAAAGATGATGTTCTGAGGGGATACTATGATGAATGCCAGAGGTTACTCAAGGAGTTTCCCTATATTTCTCTTCAGCATATTCCAAGAGCACAAAATCAAGAGGCTAATCGGTTAGCTCAAAGTGCATCAGGTTATTGAGTATTTCAAGAGATCTTAAGTAGTGAAACCTTGACTAATGATTGGAGAGTTGAAATAGTCGATTACTTTAAGAATCCATCATAGAAGGTTACCAGAAAACTAAGGTATAAATTAACTAAGTATGTTTTGTTAGATGATCAGTTATGTTACAAGACAGCTGATGGGGTGTTGCTTAAATGCTTAAATCAAGAAGCTAAAGTGTTGATGGGTGAAGTACATGAAAGGATATGTGGAGCTCATCAATCGACTTATAAGATGAAATGGATTATTTGCAGGTCTGGATATTTCTAGCCAACAATACTAGAAGATTGTTTTGAATATTACAAGGGGTGTCAGGATTATCAACGTTTTGGTAATATTTAGAAATCGCCTGCATCGGCTATGAATCTAATAATTAAACCATGGCCATTTTGAGGTTGGGAAATTGATTTAATTGGCTAGATTTTTCCACCTTCAAGTAAGGGACATAAGTTTATATTGGTAGCAACCGATTACTTTACCTAGTGGGTTGAGGCAATTCCTTTGAAGATGGTAACCCGAAAGAATATGGTTGATTTTGTCAAGGAACATATTGTGTATTGTTTTGGAATTCCTCAAACTATTACTACTGATCATGGGACAATGTTCACATTAGAAGAGTTCAGAGATTTTGCTGCCAGAATGGGAATTAAGTTATTAAATTCTTCTCCTTATTATGCTCAAGCTAATGGTCAGGGAGAGGCGTCCAATCAAATTATGATTAAATTGATTAAGAAGAAAATTGAGGAGCAACCAAGGAGGTGGTACTTAACACTCAATGAGGCATTGTGGGCATATAGGATGGCTTGCCATGGATCGATTAAATCATCACCTTATGAGTTAGTATATGGGCATAATACAGTTCTTCCTTGGGAAATCCAGACTGGATCAAGACGTGTTACATTACAGAATGATTTGATAACTGAAGTCTACAAGAATCTAATGATGGATGATTTAGAGGACTTAAGTTGTCATCGGCTACGTGCTCTTAAGAATATTGAAGCCAATAAGTTAAGGGTTGCAAGGCATTATAACAAAAAGGTCAAGAATAAGTAGTTTGGTGAGGGAGAATTAGTCTGGAAAGTAAAATTGCCGATTGGGTCCAAGGACAACAAGTTTGGCAAATGGTCACATAATTGGAAAGGTCCATATCGAATTAGTCGTTGTGCACCTGGCAATGCTTAAATTTTGGAAACGCTAGAAGGGAAAGAAGAATTTGACAGAGTGATCAATGGAAAATATCTAAATAAGTATTATCCTAGCGTCTAGGTTAATGCTTGATAGTCGATACCTAAGGGTATCGTCTCTAGCGGAAAAATAGAAGAGTTAACCCTAAGGGAAAAGCCGACACGACATGTATCGCCTATAGAGCAAAAACACACAATAGGCCGAATAACTGCTCTCCTTACAAACTAATGTGTGGGCATGCAGCCGTTCTTCCTTGGAAAATCAAAGCTGAATTGCAGCATATTAGAAGTTGAAAATGCTTAACAACCGATGATTACAAGGTTTTGATTGTGATCGGCTTCATGCTTTTGTAAAACATGAGGCCAGGGCAAAAAGGGAAGTCACTTCAAACGAAAAGATTATTTACTAGCTTCTCCTATTACAAACTAAGTGTTGGGGAACACTTTGTTCACAATGTCTTCGGCCTGGGAAGCAAGGGCTATGGAGTTGGCAGTGTTGAAGAAGTCTTTGACCAGGCGCTCATGGTCCACAGGATGGTCAGTGGCTGGAAAACCATGGGGGAAGAAGTCAAAGCTCATGACCAGAGCGGGCTTACGCAACAGCGAATGCCATGGCAGCGCCATGATGAACACCGTGAAGGGCAACTTCTTTGACGCGGTTTGGGTCATCGTACAGGCGAACCACCGGCACGGTGCCCCTAGCATTGACAAATCCTGACACATACTCTGCAGCTGATCGAAAGCTTTCCAACTGGGTCGATAGGTCTGAAAGGACTCAAAGAAGGGATAATCAAGATCTTGAAGGCAAAACTAAAAGAACAGAGAATTGTAGTGGATATCTCACCCATAATTCTGGCCTCGGCCTTGGCTAGCCTCGCTTGAGTGGAGTTGGCCCTATGTTCCAAGATGGTGAGAGCGTTCTACAATGCGTTCAGATGAAAGTCCATCCGCCCAAGATCAAGGGTTGCATTGTAGTACCAAGCTCGAACCTCATCCCCCTCTTGAAGGAGCCGACAAACGGTGTCACCATGAGGATCGGCGAGAACAATTGAAGGCCCCACTAGGACTACCACCCGCGCATCGCCGGGGCTTTGGATTGTGCTAGGAAGTAGACCATAGTTCGAGTTAGCCCTGCAGATGGAAATATCAGATCAATCTAAACAAAAGGGGTTGTAGGACAGCAATCATCCTTACTCCTGGTGACGAAGACACTAGTGTGGTGGCACAAACTCGTCAAGGGCCTCGTCAGCAGACCTCTTGCCGTTCTCCATATCTTTGAGCCTATTAGAAAGCAAATCGCACCAAAGACACAGAAGGTTTGGGACAAAGCAGATTGTTTTTTTGATCCATAGCCATGGCCCGTATATATAGCCCAGGAGATGAAAAGATAGACTTCATCAGGGTTACGGAATTAAAGTCAGTTATGGAAATGGATCAACACTCTAAAAATTCAGGGAACGGTTCATGGAAGCACAACGGATTTAGACTTATTGCTTCCTATAATTACAGATACTGTGGGATTGATACAAAAGGTTTACATTAACCGACGTTCAACCCACTAGGACTTCATTGGATTGAAGGGAGTCTAGATCCCCACAAGGCCGAAGGGCATCATGGACCAAGTCATATTAGCCAATGATGGAAATAGCATCAGGGGAGAAAGGAGACCGGCCTGCTAAGAGGATGCCCATATATCCCACTGATTTCTCGGCATGGGCATTTGATAGAGCGAACAAGGGGAAGGTGTCCACACATTTGAACCCTTACAAACACTAGAACAACTCTGCGCTGATGGTGAGAAGACTCAAGGGATATCACAAGAATTCTTCTAACTGCAGTAGCTGATTCCCTTGCTCAACAAGGTGCTGAAATGAGCGACACAATCGTCCTATGCACAAGAATTCTTCTAACCACTCAAGACTCTCATAGTAAGGGATTAGACCATGGAGGGTCTAGCAAAGCAAAGGGTACTCAAGGAGGCAAGCAGAAGAAAGACATAACTGAGTTGTTGGGTTGCTCTCGCTAGAGTCGGATAGGCATTTATAGTCGGTCTGCAAGACTGAATCTAAGCACCCGTGAAGCAATAGTGCCCTTGTGAAGCTTTGAAGTGTGGGCTCATAAGCAGGCAAGGACGTTGGGGAAGGTGACAGATAGTAGGCCCTAGATCAAGGTTCTATACCTGTGACTACGGACCCATCGGGGGTACAGACGTGGTAATTTTGGAATAAAATTATTTTTATACCAAAATTGGGGGCATGTGTTTACACCAAAATTTAGCAGAGAGAACGCGGGAACTTGAAGCTTCCAAGATTGTGTCATCCAAGAATCGATCAGATGTGAATCGATATCGGCTGGTTTTGATGCAGTGTCGGAATCGGCTATTTTATAGATGACGTCAGCAGACAACGTCAATGGACTACGTATGGATGGCGTCGGGAAAAAATATGTCGGACTCTACAAAAAAGAAAAGATTAGTGTCCATGTTATTTTTAAGTTAGGAATGTTTTCTTTTATTCTAAGAATTGTAATGAGTCGTATTTGAGTAGGATTCATGTTTAGGTTCCGGGTATAAATATTGGACCCCGGTTATTGTAAAAAAAGGAACAATCAATCAACACAATCTTTCTGGTTTTCGCCATCGCATTAAGAGTAGGAGTACTGTAGATCTCGATGAGTTCTTTGGCAAATAGGGCTGCATCGACTAATCGACCTCTTGCTTACTTGTGAGTACCATCACAACTTGTATTGTGCTTGTAAAGCTGCATTAGCTGATTGATCTTTTATGAGCCATAATATAAGTTAGTTATCGATCTGTGTCGTAATTTGTAAGGCTGCATCAGCTGATTGATCTCTTACGAATAATAATATAGATCAAAGTTATCGATCTTGTGTTAAATAACTTGTTTAATACAATATCACCAGTTATCGAATCTGCTAAGATTAGTAAGATTTTCCTTGCTATTTTTGGTTGATTCACCAGCTATCGATCTTGTTATAATTAATATTTTATTAATTATAACAAATCACCGAATTGAGATATAGATAGATCGGCATCATATCATCTTAATTGGTCGTCCTTTCATCGGGTCATGCTTTAAATCTCATAATTGATGACTTAATTCCGCTAGATCGGTTGTTTTATCTCTATTCCAATCAAACATAGTATGCATCCAAAGACATGTTTCAATCTTGAATAAACTCACTAGTTAATGAGATCTAATCTAATGACACCACCATAGCTGCATCGACCCGGTCGAACCTCACTGGTAAGACTTTGGATTAGAGATTATCGATTAGTGATTTTGTTAATGATCGAGATATGTACTCTATTTGTTTGCTATGCATGCATCGGCTATTTTAGTCGATTCGCCTGTGCTTTCACACATATAGCATGTTTTTCATGAACCTGTCAATATATAGATAGTTTTATAGATTCTTTGGTTTTAGTTTGTTATTATTATCATAGCTGTATCGATCCGATCGAACCTCACTGTTGATGGTAACAGATTAGATTCAGAGCGTTTGTAGATTCGTTTGTACTAGATAGTCAATTTATTCATATGTTATATCCTTTCTCGTCAAACTTATCGGTTCAATGCTTTACACTGGTTATATCCATCTAGCTAATAATGTTTCTTTCTTTTACTTATATCTAGGTGTATTGTACTTGTTCTGTCTGGATTAATCAATCATAATAAAATCGCTATGACCCATGAGTATCTGTTATTTTGAATTCGTACCATCATCATTGATATTAGCCGATAATCTTTAATTCAGCGATCCTTGCTTTACTGCTATGTTGGATATCGACTATTTAGTCGATAGCCCTATGCAATCGGCTATTTAGCCACATGTTTGGAACTGTCTGGAGTAACACCGACATGTTCCGCCTTAAACTATTGATAAGATTTTCTCTCTTTGTCAATTGCAGGTCAAATTGACTGGCACGCCATTTGGTTTTCAGAATCGACTGGTCCTGTGTTGAAGCCAAGCAGATCTCCAGGTTGACTTCGCTCAGATCGTCTGGCTTGCTGAGTGTCAGGCACATCGCCACATTTTTGCGCCGACAGAAGCTACATGTGATATTGTAGTAAGGCTAATTACTTGCTGAAGCAACCACCGAATATAGCAGTTTATTGTAACTATTTATTATTATGTAATAAATGATGAGAATAGCAGAAGAAACCAACCACCAAAATTTAAACAACTTTAATTGAAATCTGAGATCCGCTTGACTTGTTGCCATAAGAACGTATTTGAATCGGGGAAAAAGATCTGCATACCTTCTGCGCTCCTGACCGGCGAGCCTCGCACTGGACAAACACCACACTCAGCCGCACATAGCCGCCACCCTGCGAAACCATTAAGGAAACCATCAACCAACAACCATCAGTACAGAAAAAAGGGTACCGTAACACCAAAGCCCGTTAACCTGATTGACATCACACAAAACAGACCAAGAGCTCTTTGCAGTCACTTACTACTTTCATGGACCAGCCCGCCACATCTCACCAGAAAAGCTTTTGAATAGTTTGTTTATTGTGAAGAACCACTTCGATCTGTAATCGACAAATTTGTAAATACTTAACCATAGCAGGATAGGAGAAAGTCAGAATGAAAAAACAAGGAACTGATGTGCTATTTGACCTTAATGTCGTCATGCCCATAGACCTCAAACTGAGTGTCAGGTTTTCTAACCAGAGTAGCAGAGGTTAGTATCCACGTTTTTTTGCTCACATTATCAACCACTGTCCCTGAGCAACACATACGCCATCCATCTTTGCAAGAGTATTCAATTTATAATCATCATATAAATTTACTAAAATTTAAAACAAAGTCAGAGTAAAACTCTAAAGTCCCCCCTTCACTCTATACCATATTTGTGTAAATGCAATCAGCTTTTTTATGGTCAACATATAGCAATACTATGATTAGTAATAACAACTGAATGCAAGAGCCCAGATAACAAAAAATACCAGTAGTAGCAGCAAGGGTGACGGCAGATCTGCGAACACCAAGCACTGATTCAAAGTTTTTCTGTTGATCTTCATTGAGGTTCACTACTCTTTCAGAAGAAAAAAAAAAGATTGACGGAGACGGATGTTCAACGAACCTGCAGCTTCGCCTTTGCTTTTGATTTCCGCGCCGGTTGTTCTTCATCGCACCCGGGGGCGTCGCCGGCATTGGGGTTGGGTGTAGGGTTGGCACTGGGGGTGAAGGATCTGTTGTGAGTCGTCTCTCTTCCGAACACGGTTGGAAGTTTGCCTGGGACTTTGGACATCTGTGCCCCCATCACCGAACCTCACCGCAATCCCTGGCGGCGCCGTCCGATCAACAGGCGAGCGAGAGCACTACAGCGGCAGGAGCAAAGTCGTGAGGAAGACGACGGGAGTAGCGGAGGCATGGATGGGAAGGGGATGGGGATGGGCCGGCTACTGTGGGAAAGCGCGGATGGAGCAATCGATTCACTAGGGGAGGCGGCTGCTGCCTAGGCGTCATTGCCGAACGCAGGCCGCGGGACGGCGGCGGATCAGACCGGCGGGTGAATCACCGGCACCGCCGCCAGGAACCCTAGGATGACCGGATCAAGTCCCCCGAGGAGCGAGCAGCCAACATGGACGAGGAGGGCAGTGAGGAACATTGCGGACGCAGCGCACATCTGGAGGAGAAGCGGGACGGTCGCGCGAGTGAGCGTAAGGCGGAAGCGGCGTCGAGGGAGGGTGTGGGCGGTTATGCGTAGAAGGCAGGGCGGCGTGGGACCAAGCGTCCGCGATGGGCGAGGAGGAAGAAGGGGTCGCGGGTGTGGGTGTGGGTACGTGCGGGTGGGTATATATTTATAGAATTGACGGTGAAAAAAATCGAGCGGAGCGAGGCATCGGCAGAGGGTAAATGTAAATATCTTCTCATAGTTTCTGGCTGGGACCGCTTGTCAAATCAGTGTGAGAGATCTAGATGCGTTGGATCTGAGTTTAAGGTTGATCTAAGGGGTAAAAATTAAAGTGAGTATGAAATATTTAGGTGAGAGACTATTTTTATTTCCTTCATTCCTTTATATAGTATAATATAGATTAGATTAGATATAGATATAGATATATAGATTTAGACAACAAATATGCTCGTGCCTTGTTGCAATGGGGTAGTATATGACATTCTACAACGTGTCATGCGTTCCATTGCTACGAATTGGACTTCTCACCATGTCTAAACATGTTGCTCTAAAATTTATACAGACATAGGAGAGGGAGTCAAGGGCAAACGCTTAGTGCTTTATTAGGTAATTCATTCGTGCTGAAACATAGTGTTTTTTCATTTATGCTAAGTCAACATATCTTAAGTTTGATCAAATTTATAGAAAAAATATAATAATATTTTTGGCATCATATAAGCTCCATTAGAAATATTATGGAATGTATTTTTATAACTTACCTTTTTGATGTGGTAGAAGTTAATATGTTTTGTTATAATTTTAGTTCAATATAAGATAGGTTGACTTATTAGGACAAATGAAATTGCGCTAGACAGATGGAGTGTATACTAATACTTTTTTTTTTAAATAGTTCATATTGGAAACATGCCTAAAGCAGTTTATTTCCATACCTGGAAATGGAGACCAAACAAACAAACTCGAACATGCCCCTCAAATTCGCAGGTGCCTCTGTTAAACTCATCTTACACACTAGTAGAGAAACTAGCTATACTCCTGGTTCTCAACCCCCTCCAGTCCCGGTTTTGGAACCGGGAGCACGAATTCGAGACTAAAGGGCCCCTCCTTTAGTCCCGGTTTCACGCTTGTCCCAGTTGATAATACCAACCAGGACTAAAGAGACCTCCCGGCCTGGCCACGAGGGCCGGCCCTTTAGTCCCGGTTGGTATTACCAACCGGGACTAAAGGTTTTCTTTTTTTTTTGTTTCTATTTTCAATTGATGAATCGCTTTGGTTTTCGAATAGGTTTTCAAATATGCATTCTACGCTGCTAATAATATACGTATTCTACACGTTTATAATGTTTGAACATTTTGTACAAACTAAAGTATAAAACTAACGTATATATTACATGCATATATATATATATATATATATATATATATATATATATATATATATATATATATATATATATATATATATATATATATATTGTACGTTATTTTATGTACATATAATATGTATATATATATATATATATTAAAAATAAAGCTTACATTGTATATTCTATTATATCCTTGGGATAACAAATTCACTCCATCTGGTTTGGCTTCCATGTTTCGTTCACGTCATTGTAGAACTCGCCGGCGGGGTTTAGGACCTGGTCATTAAGAAATCCTGCTATGGTCTCTTGAATTGCTTTCAGTTGGTTACGTCGTATGACTTTTTCCTTCAACCATAGAGTCTTCAATAAAAGTTAAAGAAAAAGTATATATATATATATATATATATATGTGTGTGTGTGTGTGTTGGTCACGTGATTACTTATATATATGACCAATAAAAGAAATTATGAATATATGAATATATTTATATAACGTACTTTGAGGTTCTCTTCACGAGTTCTTTTTGAGTATGCCATGATGAACTTGCAAACATAGTATCCGCAGTAGTTGTTCCCCTGTTCTTGCCTCAGAACCCACTTTTACGAGAAAAAAGATCCGGTGAATTGAAAGCATGCATGGTGTTAATTGAATTATATATATATAAATGTAGCTAGTACTTACTTTGTGTGCGATTACATCCAGTGGCGCTTTGCAATGTTTCATGTGGTGTTCCTCAATGAAACTTTTCCAAACACTGCGCCCAATAAAATAAAAAATTAATTTGGCCTTTAATAATTATTGCAGTTAAGAGATCGGGGTATATATAGTTGTTAGAGAGACCAAATTACCCTTAGATAATATCTATCATGTCTTGGTACTCTGTTTGCTCTTTTCTTAACGAGTCTAAGATGCTCAACCGACTATTGGCCATATTGATGACCATCAATATACAGTGATTGCTGCATATGTTTTTATACATAAATATAATCGACATTAACTAGAGTCAACATATATATATGGGAGATAGCTTAGCTAGTAAGCAAATAATTGAACAAATGTCCATATGATCGACATTAATTATTTAACACTCACTTGAAGTTGTAGGGGAAGAGTATGCCCTTGTTTTGTTGGTTCACTAAGAACCTCATGAGATTTTTTCTCGAGTTCAGCTTTCCATTGAGGCGGGGGATCAGGGTGTTTGAATACGACATTTGGATCAACGAAACCAACATCATTATCCTTTCTCGTTCTGAGTTCTGTCATCTCATATCTGCATATATAAAAATATAGTGTGAGGATATATAATTTATATATATACATGTAGCTTTATATATATACACTTTAATAGTAGAAAATAATCACACTTACAGACAATAGCAGCTAATGAGACTTTTGTCGAGAAAGTCCTGATGGGATAGTTGGTGTAATTCTAAAAACTCGACATATATAACGTCATCGCCACGGAAGTAATGTTGGTTTCTAACTCTGACAGAAATAAAGTTCTCTCCCCGTTCACACGCCGCCATGTACCACTTGTTTAGCAGGTACATTTGCGTACCCAGTTCACCTAAGGCCTCAGGGTTGTATAGACTCTTTCCATGTTCAAATTTCTTCCAAGGATCCACTTTCAGAGCAGATGGTCCTTCAACGAGCACTTGGGCAAGGTCCAAACCGGTATCCTCGTAAAATAGAACCATTTCCTCAAAATCGATGTCCGGTAAGTCTAAGTTTGAACCATATTCATTATGAATGACAAGAGGGGGACTGATTGTTGCGATTGTTGTCCGAGTTGTGCAACACCATTCCCTGCTCTAGTCTTTTTCTGTGCCGCCTCAAATGACTTGGTGAGAGAGCAGTCGTAGTCTGATTTTGGCCGGGTCTTTTGAGATTCCTGCTTTTTCTGGTCCACCTTCGTTCTTAGAAGATCTAGAGCTAGGTAGAAGTATGGTTTCTCTGGGTTCTCACTCGCTTCTCGTTGCTTTCTTACTTTTTCGAAGAAACTTTTCACATATTTTTGTACTACATCCTTTAATTCCGTTTCACTTTTCTTGTAAGACAGTTTTTGGAGAATAACTAGATTAGAGGAGGCTTTCTTCTTTGCCGGCTGGTGGGCCAACGGCTTTGTTTGTGGGGCAGACCTCTTAGGAGCTGGCTGCTTCTTGATCATCAAGGGAGGCAGGGCAGCCGTTGGAGACCTCCTTGGAGGCGTTGGAGACCTCCTTGGAGGTGGCGGCGGTGGCGGCGTTGCATAATCATTGCCCGGAGCACTATGATGATCTGGAGATTGAATAATTGGACTTAGGTTGGCAGAGGCCCTGCTGTGCGAGTACAAAAAAGAATAATTAGGTATAAGAAATATTGTTATTATTAATCATGCATGTCAATAGAAAATTAGTGAAAAAATTGTTTCATTCACTTTTGTCCGCACCAATTGTCTGGTAGTTGAGGAAGCGGCGGTAGACTAGAGACCCCGAGAATAATGATGTAGCGCTTGCGCCAAAGTATGAATGTCTTCTCTGCTTCTCCTAGAGTCTTCTCCCCATCACCTCCTGGAATGTCAAGAGCCAGATCACTAGAACCTTTGTTAACTCTATCCACTGAGATGCTAACATATCCAGGTGGTATTATTGCCCCATGGATTCTTGGTGTCTTGGTAGGATCTAGAGGAGAAAAAACACCAAGAGCCACCATGATTGTGGCATTCTCTTTTGGAATATGTAGCTCATATGATGTAAACGGTGCAGTAATGTCATCCACGGGGAAACATAGCATTGCGTCAACTTGATTTGGCAACTCCGTGGAAGCACAACTGCTTTTCAACTGATCAGGGGGGCTAATATTAATGTTGATTCCTGGATCTGATGCCTGCCTTTGGGCACTCATTGCTATTTGCACTTGCTTTATGATTTCGTCCTGCATTCTAGTTTGTATGTCTTTTTCGCGCTCCTATGCTTGAAGCAACGCCTCCCGTGACTCACGAACATATTCCTCCAACCTGCTGATCCGTGCTGCATCCTCATCCTTCCTTCTCTACCGGCTTCTGTAGGTATCTCTGTCGTTAGGGAAACTATGCTCCCAAGAAATGTTCCGTCCTAATCCTCTCATTCGGCCACTGTGTTTAGCTGTCCCGATGGCATACATCAGTTCATCCTTCTCTCTATTGGGCCTGAACGCACCAATAGCTTTAGCTTGTAGGGCATAAGAAAATTTTTGTGTTGCTCTTTCGAGTTTTGAGCCATGAACCAACTTCCCGGTCTCTAGGTCCAGTCTTCCCCCATGAGCGAAAAACCAATTCTTCGCGTGTTTGGGCCAATTGAGTGATTCTGGTATGATACCCTTGGCAAGAATGTCCGCTTCTATTTTTTCCCACTTGGGAATGGCAGTCGCATAGCCACCTGATCCCATGCCATGGTGATATACCTTCTGTCGGGCATTCTCTTGGTTCCTTCTCACCCGTTCCTCACCCTCTTTTGATGTCTTATACTGTACAAAACCATTCCAGTAGGGCCTCAACTTCGCGAGCGGGCCACTAGTATTGAAATTGGGCGTTAGGTTCTTCTTGACGTATTTCGTGTATAGGGATTTCTTCCAAGTCTAAAATTATTTGGCCATCTTCTTCATAGCCCACTTTCGAACTAGTTCCTTCAATTCATCATCGTTGATAGCATCATAATCATCCACTTGCAACGTGAAATGTTGAAGGATATCATCCCAAATTAAATTCTTATCAAGATCAGAGATAAAACTAACATGAGGCTCATTGATCTTTTGCTTCCATTCACGGGCACTGATCGGAAGTCTGTCCCTTACAAGGCACCCACAGTGTTGCACAAATTTCCTTGTATGCGGACCAAGTGGTTCGCCTGTCTCGATATTGAATTCTGATATTATGTAGCGCCCCTCTAATGGCTTTTTCGGGCCTCGAATATTTTTGCTTTTCTCAATTGTGGTCGTCGATCCAGAGGGCTATGTATAAAAAAGAATAAATAAATATCATGTGTACACATAATAGATGATAGATATTCAAATATATATATAATATTCAAATATATATATAAATATATATACCTCGCTAGTATTTTCTTGCACAATATTTTCTTGGTTATCTTCAAGAGCCAGGTATTGACTCCCATCATCTACATCCTGCTGGTCACCTTTGGTAAATTGAGTGCCAGTGTTGATAATATCCATTATTTCTTCATCCATGTTGTCTCTTGGGGCAGCCATCTAGCTTTTACACCACTATATATATCTATAAAAATAAAAACTATATCTATCAAATATCCATCAAATTCTAGCTCAAAAATATGTTTAAATAAATAACCATCCGTACTAGTTGACCTTGCTTACGTGATCATCTTGGCGAGCATTTCTCCATTGGACGGCACCGTACTTGGCCACAGAAGAGCTCCGATTCTACGAGGAAGGGAACACGGTCTTCCACGACCGTTGCCGCTCTCCCTCGTATAATCAAAGCTCCTCCTTGATGTCCATTACCGCTCGGCAGAGAACATGCTAGCCGAGATGAACACGGTCTGCAAGTTCAACTAGTACGGATTTTCTACAATTTTCTAACTATTTTCTAAGTTTTTCATTTCATGGAAAAATTAATTCTAAAAAATAAAAGGCATGATTTCTAAGTATTTCATTTCATGGAAAAATTAATTCTAAGTGACCTGCTCGACATCGGCGAGCTCACGGGCGTTTCATGGAAAAATTAATTCTAAGTGACCTGCTCGACAAAATTGAGAAAAAACACACGCTCTCATGACCTCACACATCTTCTAAGATCACGTAAGCTTCCGTACTAGTTGACCTTGCTTTCGTGATCATCTCGGTGGGCATTTCTCCACCGGACGACACCGTACTTGGCCACGGAAGAGCTCCGATTCTACGAGGAAGGGAACACGGTCTTCCACGACCGTTGCCGCTCTCCCTCGTAGAATCAAAGCTCCTCCTTGACGTCCGTTACCGCTCGGCAGAGAACATGCTAGCCAAGATGAACACGGTCCGCAAGTTCAACTAGTATGGATTTTCTACAATTTTCTAACTAGTCCGCGCCAAGGAGGCGGAGGTATGCCCGCCCGAGTACGAGAACTACGTGCCCTGTTACTACAACGTCACGGACGCCGTCGAACGTCTCGGATTTGGGGGCCGGCGTCGTCATAAGCTACCGCGCAAAAAGGAGGAAAAGATGAGACACTGGGCCGTGCCCGTGCTCCACTAAGCTCGATGGCTCAGCACAAAATCACATTACAAGATTGCCGGCACGAGGGCTCGGCACACGCATCCATCCGATTACAAAAGGTTGGAGCAATTAATCCATCATAAACGGATTACACATGGTGGCGGCGGTGGCTCACATCCAAGGTGTCAAACGCGAGGTCCAGCTCCTGCAGCCAAAAACATGTTAGAGACTTAGACTTTACTAAAAAACAGTAATAATCTGTTTCATTACAGGACTGGGAAGGCTATCACTATTCCTACAATCAGAAAGAATATTTTGCCTCTTAAGAGTAGTAAGTATGGTTAGGTGAAATCAAATATCGCCATGCAAAAGTAGTAGACTAGCTAAATTGTTACCCTCAACCTCAAGTGGCATGGGTGATTGACCGGTAATAACAGTGGTACACGTCTTTGCCATTTAATTTGATCATCGACACGCACATGCAAATACATATTACATAAGGCCAGACACAAGCATAAATATCAGTATGAATTCATGGCCTCAATCGCCCACATTCTAGCACCAAGGAGCCTAACATATAAACAGAAGTATGCACCAATTGCAAAGGCTAATATCTAGCACCAAATCGAAGCGATACATTCATTGAGCAACGGCACTGAATGAGTTGGCCATACAGCAGCAAGAGAGTGTAGAGGAAGAGGGAGACCGGGCCAAACCTAGAGAAGACGTGCCGTAATAGAGATGTTGTGGCCTGTTGTGGATCTTAGAGAAGACTACGTCTCGTGGATCTAACAGAAGAACGAGGGCTTCAAAGTTCAAACATAGCACGGAGAGGAGGATGAAGAAGGGGATGAATTCGAGGAGATAGACACCTCGAAGAACCTTGAACCGCTTGGGGGCGAGGTGGGCTAGGGACGAGAACGACGCGAGGCGTGCGCTGGCCGGCCAGAGAAGAAGCGCGCATGCGCATGGGGCCATTGACAACGTGCGCGCGTGACGAGGCGAGGCTTGGGTGGTCGCCTAGGGGTGGCGGCGCTGCTAGATCAGATCGATCTAGTGGAGAAGATGAGGCGACGGAGAAGAAGGCTTGGCGGCTACTGGATCCGGTTGGAGAAGAAGGCGGCGGAGACAGAGAGGAAGAGAACTAAGGGAGAAGGGCGTGGTTTATAAAGGGGGACCTATAGTCCCAAGTGATGGTTAGAACCGGGACTAAAGGTTCTTTAGTCCCAGGTGATGGTTAGAACTGGGACTAAAGGTTTGACCTTTAGTCCCGGGTGTAGCCATGACCCGACAGTAAAGGGGATTTTGGCGGGCCATGAAAACGCAGCCCATTTTTAGTAGTCCCGGGTGATAGTTAGAACCAGAACTAATGGTTCTTTAGTCCCGGGTGATGGTTAGAACTAGGACGAAAGGTCTGACCTTTAGTCCCGGGTGGTTGGTCCACCCAGGAGTAAAGGTGGGCTGCAGTTTGGCTTCCCGCCAGTTTGTACAAGTTTTTCCTTTTTTATATATTTCTTTTATATAAATATGCAGAGAGTTGTTAATTGCCTAGTAAATAAAATATTAGCAAAAAATTACAAAAAGAATTCTGGAACCTGGTTTTGCATTATTGTACATAAAAACAAATCTATAACATAAACTCTTTTGTTTTACCGTATAAATATTTAACATAGTGTAAATAATAATCATAATTTTCACCATGCAAAAATGTATTACTTAATTAAAATTATTAAAACTATTGCTTTTCGACAGGAAATTAGTTTTCACATCTTATTGACATTGATCATTTGTTTTTTCATCACACATTCTCCACAGGAAATCCACCGTCAAGCAGAAATTTCATTTAAATCATAGAAAATATGAATACATGACAGAAATATGAATACACTATATATATCAAGCAGGCACAGTAGTGAACTTCTTCTTAACGTATATCCCTTGGTTATGATCGCGCAGTAACCATGGAGTGTTCTCATCATTTAGCTGGATGCTTGGGTCTTTGTTCACTGTGAAGGGTGGAATTCGGTCATCCTTTTCATAATCTTCTGATATGTCTGACTTGTCTTCAATTCTGACGATGTTTCTTTTCCCTAAAAGAACTATGTGGCGCTTTGGCTCATTGATTGGGTCGTTGTTGTTTTCCCTCTCTTCGGTTTTGTAGACATGTCCTTGAAATATAACACCTGATTCACATCCTTGGCAAGGACAAACGGTTCGTCTTTGTACCCAATATTGTTGAGGTCTATGGTTGTTATTCCATACTGGTTGTCGACTGCTACCCCGCCTCCAGTCGCCTTTACCCATTGGCACTTGAACAAAGGTACCTTAAAAGTAGGTGCATAGTTTAGTTCCCATATCTCCTCTATGTGGCCATAATATGTTTGCTTATTTCCATTAGGGTCGGTGGCATCTATGTGGACACCACTATTTTGGTTGGTGCTCCTTTTATCTTGGGCTACTATGTAAAATGTATTCTCATTTATCTCGTACCCTTTGTATGTAAGGGTATGCCACGATGGCTGCCTAGCCAACAAATACAGTTGCTCATCAATACTCTCATCACCCTGACATTCTTTTCGCAACCAGTCTCTGAAAGTTTCCATGTGCTAACGCGTAATCCAAGCTTCAGACTTCCCTAGAAACTTGGATTGGAGCAACTCTTTATGTGTCTCGATATACGGATCCACCAAGGAGTTTTGCAGAACTGTGTAGTGTGCTTTATTAAAATAATTGTCCTGCATACCAATATATGTTTTCTTCCCTAGTGTCCCCTTTCCACTTAGTCTCCCCTCATGTTGTGATTCAGGAACACCAATCAGATCAAGGTCGGGAATAAAGTCAACACAAAATTCAATGACCTCCTCTATTCCATAGCCTTGGCGATGCTTCCTTCTAGCCGAGCACGGTTGTGAACATATTTCTTTAGGACTCCCATGAACCTCTCAAAGGGGAACATGTTGTGTAGGAACACAGGACCGAGAATGCTAATCTCCTTGACCAGGTGAACTAGGAGGTTTGTCATGATATTAAAGAAGGAAGGAGGGAACACCAACTCAAAGCTAACAAGACATTGAACCACATTATTTTGTAGTTTAGCTAGATCCATTGGATCGATTGCCTTCTAAGAAATTGCATCAAGAAATGCACATAGCTTCATGGTGGCTAGACGTACATTTGGAGGTAGAATTCCTCTTAATGCAACCGGAAGCAATTGCGTCATGAGCACGTGGCAGTCATGGGACTTTAAGTTTAGGAATTTCTTCTCTGGCACATTTATTATACCCTTTATATTCGAGGAGAATCCAGATGGTACCTTGATGCTTGCTAGGCATTCAAATATGCTTTCCTTCTCTTCTTTGCTAAGAGTGTAGCTGGTAGGACTTAAGTAATGGCGTCCATCATCTGTCTTCTCTGGATGTAGGTTGTCTCGTTCTTTCAAACATCGCAGGTCCTGTCGTGCTTCAAGTGTGTCCTTAGGCTTCCCATACACACCCATGAAGCCCAATAGGTTCACACAAAGATTCTTCGTCAGGTGCATCACATCGATCTGCTACGGACCTTTAGGACTTGTCAATAGGGTAGCTTCCAAAATATGGACTTCTTCTTCCACATAGGTGCATGACCGTCGGTGTCGTTCAGAACAGGTTCGCTGCCATGTGCCTTTCCAAATACTACTTTCACATCCTTGACCATATTGAGTACATCCTCACCAGTTCGGTTGCCCGGCTTGGTCTGGTGGTCTACCTTACCTTTAAAATGCTTGCCTTTCTTTCTTAGGGGGTGATTCGCAAGAAGAAATTGATGATGACCAAGGTACACGACCTTTCGACATTTTTTCAAGAATATACCTTTAATGTCATCGAAACAGTGCGTGCATGCATTATATCCCTTATTTGATTGTCCTGAAAGATTACTTAGATTTGGCCAATCATTGATTGTTATGAACAACAATACTCGCAGGTCAAAGTGCTCCTGTTTGTGCTCATCCCACACACGTACACCTGGTCTATTCCACAAAAGTAGAAGTTCTTCAACTAGTGGCCTCAAGTACACATCGATGTCGTTGCCTGGTTGCCTTGGGCCTTGGATGAGCACTGGCATCATAATAAACTTACGCTTCATGCATAACCAGGGAGGAAGGTTGTAGATATATAGAGTAACAGGCCAAGTGCTATGACTATTGCTCTACTCCCCGAAAGAATTCATACCATCCGTACTTAAAACAAACCTTAAGTTTCTTGCGTTATTTGCAAACTCTGGGAATTCTCTATCGATTGCTGTCCACTGGGACCCATCAGCAGGGTGTCTCAACATATTATCTACCTTACAGTCTTCTTTGTGCAATCGCAATAACTTTGCATGGTCTTTGTTTCTGAATAGATGTTTCAAGCGTGGTATTATAGGAGCATACCACATAATCTTGGCAGGGATTTTCTTCGTGGGACGTTCGCCCTCAACATCACCAGGGTCATCTCGCCTGATCTTATACCACGATGCATGACATACCGGGCATGCATCTAACTTCTCGTACTCCTCGCCACGGTAGAGGATGCAGTCATTAGGACATGCATGTATCTTCTGGATTTCTAATCCCAAAGGGCAGACTACCTGTTTTACTTCGTACGTAGTGACGGGCAATTTGTTATCCTTCGAAAGCATCTTCTTTTGGATTTTTAGTAACTCCCCAAATCCCTTGTCAGATACACCATTCTTTGCCTTCCATTGCAGCAATTTCAGTGTGGTACCCAACTTTTTCTGTCCCGCATCACAAGTTGGGTATATCAATTTCTTGTGATCCTCTAGCATGCACTCGAACTTGATCTTCTCCATTTCACTTTTGTATTCTCTTTGTGCATCACGAATGGCCTGACCAAGATCATCAGCGGGCTCATCTTCTGCCACTACCTCTTCTTCAGCTTCCCCCATTGCAGCATCATTGAAGGCACCATATTCAGCAATAATGTCATCATCGTCCCATTGTTCTTCACCTTCTTCCATTACAACCCTGGTTTCTCTGTGCTTCGTCCAACAAATATAGTTTGGCATGAAACCCGACTTCAACATGTAAAAATGAAGACTCCTTAAGCTAGCATATTCCTTCAAATTCTTACATATGGCACATGGGCAGCACATGAAACCATCGTGTTTGTTTGCCTCGGCCACACGTAAGAAAGAATGCACGCCCTCAATGAACTCTTGGGAGCGGCGATCAGCATTGTACATCCAATGCCGGCTCATCTGCATTACATGACATACATACCATATTAAAACCTAGAACATAATTAGTTAATTATACGACATGCATGCCACCACACAAGGTATTAATTTATGAAAGTCTCGCTACAATGTAGACAATCCCAACTACCACTAAAAAAACTAAAGCTAAAATACACTTCAGCAGCATAAGAATTTCGCGACCAATCCCAACTAAAACAGACAGATCATGCGTTTGTTCAACATCTACGGGCTTGTTCCGCAGGATCACTGCTTCATCAGCCGCCGTAGCCGCCTGTGCAAGAGAGTTTTGCACGTGTTCAACATACTCTTTCTCCCGGTACCAGCCTGAACATCCAGTGCCATCCCACTGAAATTAAAACAAAAAATTAGAACTTTAATCACAATCATCATGAAAATAAGTATAAATTAACCATAATCATCAAATACGACAAAATAACTCACATTGTGATCCGAACACTTGTAGAAGATACGGCCCTTGTTGGGACACTCCTTCCTCACGCAGTACTCCATCACAATCTTCTCCTCACACTTGCTGCATGCAATGAGAGGGAGGTCCAGCCTCAGTCGTTTTGGAACCCGATGAGAGGCTGAGGACCCGGAAGCAGTTGACATCTACTCTCTATACTCATTTTTAATATAATATAAATTTCTCATTTTATAAATAAATAAAAATAAAAAAACTCTAAAATTCTCTATATCTCTAAACCATGAAGTGTGCTATGCATGCTAGAAATGAAAGTTGAATACTAGTTTTGAATAACTACTTTAACCTTCCTTCATCCAAATATGCAAACTTTAAAGTGATTTTGAGCTTAAATGGCTTACAAATAAAAAAAATCCACCATAAAAAACCACATATATCTAGTCCACAAAATGAGATATGCTACTGATAAAACATGAGGGTATAAAGTTGGTAACCTTTAGAACCGAAGAATCGATGGAGGAATCAAAGAAATCTTGTGATTACCGGCGATGAGGAAGAAGAGAGGCCGGCGATGAAGCAAGAACACTGAGCTCAAAGTGGCTCGGGCTCGGAGAGGAAGAAGGGCTATATAGGAAGGGGACCTTTAGTCCCGGTTGGAGATAGAAACCGGGACTAAAGGTTCCTTTCTAGTCCCGGACGCAGCCTCCAGCCGGGAGTAGACTTTTACTCCCGGTTGGAGGGACCAACCGGGAGTAAAAGTTAACCTTTAGTCCCGGTTGGTAGCTTTAACTGGGACTAAAGGTCCCCTGTAGCAAAAGCCTGCCGCAGTAGCCGTTGGGCAGGGACCGTTAGTCCCGGTTGGAGCTACAAACCGGGACTAAAGGTCTCTCTAGTCTCGGACACGAAAAATACCGGGACTAAAGCAAAATTTCGAGCTGGATCAAAGATCGTTTCTCTACTAGTGACATGTGGCGACCAGCTCTCCCTATTATATAATTCTCGGCAGAAACGACATGACACATGTATAGAAAAAATGTTTTATTTTCTCACTGAATGGTTTGGTTTATTTGATTTTATTAAGCAATCATGTTGAACCATCAACTCCCTATACCAGAACATGAATCATTGTCAGACCATCACTGCAGGATGTGTTAGAGCTGATAGTGATCAGTTTACCACTGTCGATTCGTGGTAGCCGTGATAGATGGACCTTGGTTCGTGTCTTTAGTCGGTAGTGACTATCGGTTGAAGTCACAAACCAGTAGTGATAGTCTGCTTTGTAGAAAACATTTATAACTTTTTCATATGAGGTAAACTTTATATTGAAATTGTAAAGTTCAAAGAGATCCAAAACTTTGTAGTTGATAATTTTTTAATTTGAGATGGTTACGTGTCTAAATATTCAATGTAAGTTCTCAGATCGGGTTTTAAGATGGTTAACCATATCGAATAAAGACAATGTCAACATCAAAGTTGTAGTACTCGACGGGAGCTACAACTTTGCAGATAACAACCTTTTCATTTAAGATCATTTATAGTGTCAAATATATAATATAAGATTTAAAAATTGTGTAGTTAGAAGAATAACATCAGTCACGTGTCTCTCGTAGCTCAGCTGGTATGTACATTGAGAGAACGTAATCCAGTAGTGACAAATCAATCACTGCTGAGACTGTCCACTGTCGGACTTGATTTCGGCCGTAACTACGGTTCCGACCCGTCAGTGATTATGAAATCTACCTCAAATAGGATGACTTATGTTAAAAGTTCAAAACACATCAATAGCTTAGCGGTGAATTTTTTCTCCGCAAAGCTAAGATAATGGTTCAATTCACTACTCTTACATTAGAACTTTTATATATTTTTTTCGATTTGTGCTACTCTATTTGGGGGAAAAAAGATGATTTACACGTCTAGACCAAAAAAAAAACGAAGCAAAAACATGGAACAGAGAAGAAAAGAAACAGAAACAGGAAAAGAACACGCGAGAACCTGTGCTCCAACAATACCTGCCAGATATAGGCCTTTGGTTCCTCCGCCTAAAGTTACTTCCTATCCTATTGAATATTTAGACATATATATGGAGTATTAAATATAGACTAAAAAATAACTAATTGCACAGTTTATGACTAATTTGCGAGATGAATCTTTTAAGCCTAATTAGTTCATAATTTGACAATGTAGTGCTACATTAACATATGTGCTAATGACGGATTAATTAGGCTTAATAAATTCGTCTCGCGAATAATTTATTTTTTTATTAGTATACGAACATCCCATGCAACATCTACATGTGACACCCCAAAACTTTACGCCCTGAATTTAAACGAGGCCATAGTAGAACTAGAGATTTATAATGCAACGTCCAGAAGAAGAATTGAATAAGCAAGTCTACGTGCCAACTCCGAGGTGGCTCACAGCACCGCAGGCCCGACCGACCGTCCATCAGATCAAAATGGCACAGGCCTAGGTTTTTGGGCCCATAGCTCATGCAGGATTGACGCATGGGATCCGAATGAAAGCATGTGATGCCCAGCGTCTTCTACAAATTATGGACCAAATTAAGCTAAAACAAACCACTAAGGGCTGCACAATAACAGGTTCAAACGCTTTTAATTTGCTCACTCAAAAGGTATTTATTAATATTATGCAAATCCAAAAAAAATGGCTTTGTCATCTATAGTCCGAGAAATGAACGGGCGTAATCTAAACCGTGCATTTATTAAATGCGTCTCCATTAGGATAACAATATTTACTAAACCGTGCATCCAAATTACAACATGTTTATAGTTTTGTATTCCTCGTGATCTAACCTACAAACCAAGACCAAAGTTGGCTACACTTTGATGTTTAAAAAAAACTTAGTGACATACATGTCCCAGGTGTCAAACTAATATTTATAAGAAATTTGTCCTGTATTTGTATTTTGTTTTGGCCTCCATCCAAACATCTGAGGTGACTAAAATTTTGGCCATTGATATGATTTGGCTTTTTGCCAAATTTTGACTTTTTGGCCAGCTTGCGTAGACATGTGATTGGTAGACGCCCGGCCGGCTGCACAAATAGTCAAATCCACTCGTATCAAGTTGGACAACAAGAGGTCCTTCCTCACGTCTCCTTGTCAAGCAGGCACGCAACACAACTGAGCAGCAGCGAAAGCTAGCAGAGGCTTCATCAGACGAACGGCAAGCCGGTAAACACAACCGTGACTAATGTCAACGTACATATAAGTACTTGCATTGGAGTACATCTCAAACACCAAGCAGGGTAAGCCAAAGAGATGATGTGGTAATAACAACCAAAATAGGTAACCACAACATACACAGAGGTAGGGGTGCTGTTTGGTTGCCGCCCTCGCCTGGGCGTGCCTGCCAGGAAACCAATCTCAGCCCCAGGCGATGGAAATCGAACACCTAGGGACTCTGGCTGGCGCCGGAGGTGCCTAGGAGGCAGCATCCAAACAGGCCCATAGTCTCGAGAGAATTCATAATAAGACAAACCCCTGGCTGGGTAGAGCAATCAAAATAAAAGAAGCTAGTGCAGCGCGATGAATGCAATGCCACCCAGCTTTCAGGTGATCAGCAGCAGGCCATCAGGTTGCACATCCCCAAGCTAGATGGAGGAAGGAAATTGATGATGACTGAACTCAAATTGCCACTTAAGGTATGGTTATTGGAGCCATGGGTACCTCGCCCTCGCCGGGCTAGCAAGTATGGATAGTGTGAATCCATTATCCATACTTGCATGAAGAACCTGCACTGCACCTTAATTAATCCACCACGTTCAAACACTCCTCCTCCTCCTCTACGAGCCTGCATGCATTAAACAGGAGGGGACACATTCTTGATTCATCATGAGCAGGCAGTAAAAAAGAAACCGAGAACATATAACTGCCAATACACATACATCGCCCATGCATGGTTAGAGAAACTTTATTACCTGCTATTCAGGTGGGTCGAAGATGAACGTTGGGCATGTGGGGAGAGCATCAGCAGCTTTTTGGAACACGCCCCTGATCAGCTTCACCACAGCCTTATTTGCGTCTTTCTCATTGCTTGCATACCATTCCGCTGTGTTGGTCCACGACCTCTGTGCGACGATTTTCTTCAGTCGTGGGAGGTGCTGGAGCCCACCAGGTGCTGCCTTGTCCCATTCATTTGCGTCGAATACTAACTTCAGCACCCGAAGCTCGGGCATAGCCCCTGCCTCGAATGACAGGTACGAGATGCAGTCACAGTCGAACCTAAAATATTTGACAGATGCAAATCCCATGGAACCTCTTATCGCGATCCTTTCTATCAGGATGCCTGTGATCCGTAGGGTGAGGCTGAGCAGGGACGGTGCCCCTGTCCCAATGGTGGCAAAATCTTCTTGGACCATTTGCTCCACCCCAAGACTCAACTTACGGAGGTTCGGGAGATGGCGGAGCCACCTAGGAACTCTAGAGAAGGTGCATCCATTCATGTTGAGCTCCTCAAGGTTGTGGAAAGTAGGGGAAAGCGAGCTCAACACGTCAACACGCCAAGCAACTTCATCATAGGACATATGTAGTTTTCTGAGCTTGCTGAGTTTCTCAAGAGAAGTATTTAGAGCTTTCATACATGCAAAATTTTCCAATGATGCACACCCCTTGGGGAAAATAAAACCCAAATCTGACAAGGAGGTAAGCTGCCCCATGCCTATAATACTTTCCAGTGAGTTTGTCGGAAGAATAAAGTTATGCAAAGTGCGCAGCGATTTCAACTTACCAATACTCCCATCAGGTAACCTCGTACGCGATGGCACAACTAGATGGCCCAAGCGCGGCACATCAGCAATCTCTATTGCAATGTCACTGATTGTCGTACTAGATAATTCCAAAGTCACCAAAAGCTGCAGTCCATGTATTTGACAAGGCAGCATGACGTTTCCTCTAACATTTAAATACCACAGCTGTGATAACTGGTTGATACAAGTCATGTTAATTGTAATCTCATGACGGTAACTTCGAAGGAATAATACTCGTAAAAACTTAAACTCAAGCAGCACAGGACTCTCCATCGTAACTGACCTAACCTGTATGTGAAAAGAAAAACAATGCAACAGAGTACGTGGGCGTGGATGGTTAATTAGACTCCATTTTAGCCTTTATTATATTGACCTATAATTAGTCTATATATTTAGCATTCCTATTTGGCATTTAAAAATTCATAGAAGCTAATGGTTGGCCAGATTGTTTCATGGTTCTAATTAATCCGGCTACCAGAGGTTGGGAACGGCCGAGAAACACATGCATGTACTCGTCGTCATGCGGTGCCCGTCCACTAACTGTAGATTCAGGTTCTTTGCCAGATTGCACTCGGCAAAGCCTTTGCCGAGTGTGGCACTCGACAAAGAACACACGGCAAAAAATTGATCGGCAAAGCCCTCTTTGTCGAGTGTCTTTTATCGGGCACTCGGCAAAGAAAAGCGACCGTCACGGCGCCGGTCCCCTTGACGGTCACTTTGCCGAGTGTCAGCCCTGCAGGCACTCGACAAAGATTTTTTATTTTTTTTAAAAAAAAATTCTTTGCCGAGTGCCAACCCTTCAGGCACTCGACAAAGAGTTTTTATTTTTTTTACAAAATTTCTTTGCCGAGTGCCAACCTTCAGGCACTCGGCAAAGACTTTTTATTTTTTTTAAATTTCTTTGCCGAGTGCCCTCTCTCCTGCACTCGGCAAAGTTTGATTTTTTTTTTAAATTTCTTTGCCGAGTACCCTCTGTCCGTCACTCGGCAAAGTTTGAATTTTTTTTTAAATTTCTTTGCCGAGTGCCCTCTGCCCGGCACTCGGCAAAGTTTGATTTTTTTTTTTAAATTCTTTGCCGAGTGCCCTTTGTCCGGCACTCGGCAAAGTTTGATTTTTTTTTAATTTCTTTGCCGAGTGCCCTCTGCCCGGCACTCGGCAAAGTTTGATTTTTTTTAAAAAAAATTCTTTGCCGAGTGCCCTTTGTCCGGCACTCGACAAAGTTTAATTTTTTTAAAAAAAAAAATTCTTTGCCGAGTGCCCTCTGTCCGGCACTCGGCAAAGTTTGATTTTTTTTTAAATTTCTTTGCCGAGTGTCATGGTCACAGCACTCGGCAAAGCTAGAAAAATAGTTTTCTGGACACCTATTTTTCCTGCTTTGTCGAGTGCTGTGACCATTGCACTCGGCAAAGGGGTCCTTTGCCGAGTGCAACACTCGGCAAAGTGACCCAAAACTGCAATTTTTAATGTTTTTAACATTCCATCATGACAAATAAATTCATACAAATATATATCACATATATATCTCATCCATCACATATATATCTCATCCATCTACACATCCATCCGCACATATCATATCCATCATAATATATATCACATATATAATAATAAGTGCTCAAGTCCATCCAAATAAATCCACAAGTCCATCAAAGTCCACAAGTGCATCACAAGTATATCACAAAGTGAACAACAAATGAAAAAAATACAACGTGCACTCATCTCGGCCAAGGCGACTGTGGTGAAGGCCCAGCTCCATCATTCGGAGGTGCATGAGGTGGATTATTCGAACCACCGTCAGATGGAGACTACACAAAGGAGAAAAGATTACATGTGAGATAAGATTATTTGGATAGCTAATCTAGAAGGTAGAGGCCATACAAGCAAAGCATAAGCGAAAGTAAAAAAACTTTCATACTCACAGGAGTAGATGTAGCTGCAGGACGCGGAGGCGGAGGTGGAACCAATAGCCCAGGTGGCAGAGAGAAGCCCACACATTGCCCAAGTCCTTGTAGGAACTCCGTAATGTCCGTCAGCCTATGTGCCTGGGCCTGCTGCTCGGCCTCCCGCTCGGCCCGCTCAGCCTCCAGCTGGGCCGCCATCCTCTGGTGCCCGACCTTCAGCTCCAGACGTTGCCTCATTTCTTGTTCCAGCCGGGCCTGCAATATTTCACTCCAATGTTTCAATAATGCAAAGCTAATTAAGGTGTGTAAAGATCAATGTGTGATGAGTAAAACAGGAATAACCTTGAGTGCGTCGACCCGGTGCTGTGCAGTGGTCGGCCGTGTACGAATGGCCGGGCTCTCGCTCGTGCTCCGTGCTCGGATCTGGAAGAGAGAGGGACGAAATCTTCTGGTAGAGATGTCCTGGTTTGTAAGCATCGTACGTGACAACGTGCACGAAATCTTCTGAAATTTTTATCATAGCCTCCACATATGATATCACGACATCTCAACAAGTTTCATGATTTTCGGACTTCGTTTGCTTTTTATAGAATTTAAAAACACTTCGCACGCAAGTTCGTGGTCAAGTTTCGTGAACAAGATGTCCGAAATTTCGGGTCCGTTCCTGAATACGGCCTCACACTACACTCAGTAACATGACTATCATTTTTTGAATCATTAAATTCTATTATTCGTAACACGTGCAGTTCAAAATTATATTTTTCAAAAATATTCAAGTAAATAAAATAAAGTAACTAAATATATCAAAAAGCCATAAAAATCCCCAAATTCTAACTAGGAGTTCCTGGTGCTTTAAAAGGGCTGCACAAAAAATTTGGAGGCAAAAAAAAAAACTTTGCCGAGTGCCGGGGCATGGCACTCGGCAAAGGGGGTCTTTGCCGAGTGCCACGAATAAGGCACTCGACAAAGAGGGTTTTGAATTTTTTTAAAAAATTTCCTCTTTGCCGAGTGCCTCTTCATAGGGCACTTGGCAAAGACATTTAAAAAAATAAATAAATCTTTGCCAAGTGCCGTGCCACGGGCACTCGGCAAAGTATTTTTGAAAAAAAAAATTAAAAAAATCTTTGCCGAGTGCTGTGCCAGGGGCACTCGGCAAAGTATTTTTTAAAAAAAATTTGCCGAGTGCCAGGTCTGGGACACTCGGCAAAGAAATTTAAAAAAATTTAAATCTTTGCCGAGTGTCAGATATGGAACACTCGGCAAAGAATTTTTTTTAAAAAAAAAATAAATCTTTGCCGAGTGTCTAACAGCAGGCACTCGGCAAAGAAGGACGTGGTCGAACACCGTTACGCGGGTCATCCTATGCCGAGTGCCGCGCTTTTGCCGAGAGTCTAGCACTCGGCAAAGAAGTCCTTTGGCGAGTGCATTTTTTTGCCGTGCCTGGCACTCGGCAAATAACTCTTTGCCGAGTGTAATTTTTTGTCGAGTGCCCGATTTTTAACATTCGGTAAAGGATTTTGTTACACTCGGCAAAGTCTCTGCTTTCAGTAGTGCTAGCTAGATAAACTAATAATTGCATGCACATGGCATCGTATAGGCCTACCGAGCAGTCGCTGAGAAAAATCACAGCAAGCTCCAAAAGCTTCCAATCAATGTACGATATATGCAGCCGCTCACATACATGCGCATTCACTCCCCTCTATAAAATCATGCGAGCCCACATACACCACCACTAGCAGCAGCATAAAAAAACTAAACTGGTAGACCCCGAAATTAACGAAGTCGTCATAGACGCCTCGTTATTGATGGGTTTACGAACACATGGTTGATATGTACCCATGTGATGAGTGATTATCAAGATATGATCGAGATTTGGTTTAGTGTCGAGACTAACAAAGGCGTGAATATAGTATGTGCAACATGTCTGGTGTTGAGCGTTGGAAGTTGATGTGACGGCGTTGGAAGTTGGGGTGTTGAACACTCATGCTGAATTTATCGCCGGTAGACCAAACGGTCGTGGAGGGCTGGCGGCCATTTATAACGCGTATCCCAGTCGGCTCGGCTTTTCATATGATGGTGAAATTCAACCCGACTAGCACCGCCGTATCGATGGTTCAACCGTCGGTGCTAAAAGTTTCATGTGCTGGTGGAAGCATCGCACTGCTGTCTTCTACGGCAGTGAAACTAGCGACGCTGATCGCTCAATCTGTAGTAGTAGCTCTTGGCGCTGGAGCCCTCGTCGCTAGTGCTCCACCAGCGCTCAACTTCTTCCTCCTCCTTGGAGGAGTCGTTGTTGGTTGCTTGAAGCCATTCATGGTTGAAGTTGGAAGAAAGTGGTGATGAAGAAAGAAGAGGGATGGTTTCAGGGCAGATTGGGTGAATAATATGTAGAGCATTGGGAGAGCCTCTTCGGCTTCTCCCTGCGGAATTAATGGTTATGAAAGGGCGTTGGAAGTTTGGAGAGTGAACAATCATGAAGGTTGTTGACCTCCGGTGCATCAGTGGCCCTTTAGGACCGGTAGTCAAAATTACTATCGCAGTCGGCTCGACATATAATCTGGTGTCGAAGCGGACCCGGAGATCATTTCTGGATCCTACGGTCACCCGGCGATGAATATACTTATGGTCGGTTCCTTGGGTCAATGCACCCCGCCGTCCCTCCAACTGGTGGTGGTAAGGGTGCTGCCATAACACTTTCTTTAGTACTGCAATTATTAGTGTACAGATAGTTGTTATTTTTAAATAATAGGTATAATTATTTAACTATTCTATTCTCATTCACTGTCGTCCATCCAACCAGATAGAACAATCGCTCGTTTTATCCATCCAACCAAATAAAAATAATGGACAAATCTATCCCAAAATTTAAGAGCGACCATATCCCATCCAATTTCGCTCTAAAACCAAACACACCCCTATTTACTTGTTTAGCCGTCACTGGTCATGGTCACGGGTTCTGACTTGGACATTATCAACACTCTATACTGGTGGACTCCGATCCACTCTGTTTTTTTTTTTTGTCTTTCCATTATAATTAAGCCCCCAATTTTGATTTCATCCTTTTTGAAAGAGCAAAAAATGTTGTGGAGTGTGCATTCCGGCCAAAATTTGCTAAAATCCCAGTAAGTACTCACTAAAACAATGCAATATGCTATCGTAAAAAAAAGAGTGCAAAGTTTACAGGTCGGGTTTAATAACCAGTCCAAAAGGCCTTAGGTGGCAACTTCAGGTCAGCAGCGTTGCTTTCCAACATCTCCAGCACTTCGGCCATGGAAGGCCGATCGGCGGGTTTGGACTGTATGCACCACAAAGCCAACTATGATCATCTACCTCACCAGCACTTCCATATTGTCGCTGCTGCTGCTGATCTCGCTAGCTGTGGAGCCACAGAACTGATCCAAGTTTTCATACAGCCATTGCGGAAAATACTTGCTGCTGCTGTCGTCTGTACTCACATTGATTTTCTTCCTTGCTCCGACCATCTCAAGGACCACCATGCCATAACTGTACACGTCAGCCTTGCTGCCCACTGGTCCGTAGTTTCTTGAGAACACTTCAGGTGCTATGTATCCTATCGTGCCTCTTGCCCCGGCAATGGAGATTCAACTCTCCTTTTGTCGGCCCAGCTTAGCTAATCCAAAATCTGATATTTTTGGACAGAAATCCAGATCTAGCAGAATGTTGTGTGGTTTGATATCGAAATGCACAATGCGGGTGTTGCATCCTGTGTGGAGGTACTCCAATCCTCGTGCAATTCCTATGACAATATTGAACAATTTATTCCAACTTAAAGCATCTTCTCCTTCGGTAGAATTGTTGACAAAAGTGTATCTTTCAAGGGAACCATTGGGCATGTACTCGTAGAGGAGAGCTTTTTTTGAACCTTGAAGGCAATACCCTACCAGAGTAACAATGTTGACATGAGATGTTCTACTAATGCTGGCCACCTCGTTCATGAATTCCTCACCATCGCCCTCAATGCCCTTCAGCATCTTAACAGCTATCTCACGACCATCAGGCATGTTGCCTCTGTAAACAGCACCATAGCAACCTTGGCCAAGCTTGTGAGCAAAAGACTTGGTCATTCTTTTCACTTCCGAATAAGTGTAACCTTTTGGGTGTAAAGTTCCTTGCTTCCGCAAAAAAGATTCAAGCCTTGGTGAATTTCTTGGCCATTTGTAACATGGTATCATGCCATAACATCTCTTATACCACATCAATACTATGAGAGCGATTAAACACAGCCCAGATAGGCCTGAGGTGCCTGCTATAATATCTAAAAATAGACATTAAATAAAATTATCTATGTGAGATTATGCTGCAAAATGCCAATAACATTATTTATTTAAAGGAACAGTCATGCCAGAGAGCTGCCTGCTGTTCTAAAACAAAGGAGAAACTCCTTTAGTGACCAGAACTCAAACAAAAACACATGGGTTCAATGTTTGTTCCTTCTATGAATTTGTATCCACTTGATGTATTTTTCCTTTAAATTTTCAATAAAGTACTCTCTCCCTTCTAAATTATAAGATGTTTTGTCTTCTTTATATATATATATATATATATATATATATATATATATATATATATATATATATATATATATATATATATATATATAGCTTTCGCTATGCAACTAAAATATACATTATGTTTAGATACATAGCTAAAGCAATATATCCAGAAAAGCCAAAACGTCTTATAATTTGGAATGGAGGGAGTATTCCACTATCAGAAAAAATGGCCCATGTGCTCCTTCTTTTTGGGTTTTTTACACAAGATCGTAGTTCCTTATGTTAAAAAATTCTAGCAATGGCCATGATATAGGTATATCAATGGAGTTTTTGTTTGAGGAACTATTATCAAATATTAGTATAATCACAGTACACATTTAGGGAAATAAAAAAACTCAAACTATGGCCCATGTTTTAGGAACTATTATCAAATATTAGTATCAAATATTAGTATAATCACAGTACACATTTCTGTTGGTCTTATATCAATAAAAAAGAATCTTCAAAGCACGTATACAAGCCAGGGATTCTTACATATTCTGATCTTTTTCTTTCGTGATCGTCCAGTGTTCGGGGAAACTGGTGAGTTGTTCGGTGGCGATGTATTACCAGAGCCCCCCTGGAATTGGCGAGCTGTTTGGTGGATCCGTTGTGATAGCTGAGTTATTAACAAACAGATCGATCAAATGATCAGTTCTCATTCTTGAAAAAAACCTAGTTATGCGGTTCCACAGCATGATGCCGCCGTAATTTGCGGAGCCGTTCAACACTGGTAGCACTTGTGACACAAGGGCTTTGGGGTCTATGTACCCGCTGACCGCTGCCTGAGGCGATGCCGGCAGGCCAAGAAACACCGCCGCCGACTGCAAGGACTGCGTCCACGTCTTCCACGAAGCCTCTGGTCGCGTTTCCGTCTCCGTTCTGGTACTCGTAGTCGCACACGGGGTTATTGTAGAACTGTACCCAAACGTGCAAGGTCGAACAGCCCCGTGCGGAGCGCTGCGCCGACAGAGGCATCCGGGTACTGGCACTGCGGCGCCGCGGTGAGCAGGTCCTTCCTCGCTTGTCGCCCTTGTACAGCGACGTCAGGTTCTTGGCGAGGTCGTCGTAGTGACTGGACTGACCATTCTCGATGTTGAAGTCGATGCCGTCGAGCACGGCGTTGCCGAGCGGCCGCGACGAGGAGGTGCCGCCGAGGAAGTTGTCCCAGAGGTAGGTGGCCACGCTATCCGCGTCCGAGGCGGAGGACAGGCTGTAGCTTCCAGCGCCGCCGCCGATGCTGAGGAGCACCTTGACGCCTCTTTCCTGGCAGGTCGCGATGTCCGCGGCCAGACCTGTGCAC